>NC_079458.1:21722431-21882431 GCF_903798145.1 Danio aesculapii
GCTAATTAACTGTACATAGTTAGAGAACTTGTTTTTTATTTGTGATTATATTGTTTAATTTTACAGATTACAGATTTTTAAAGGTGTAAGGTTCCATTTAATATATATTTTTACATGCAGAATTTACAAAGAATTTGCAGAAAAAAATCTATAGAGAAGGAGAACGTCACTGGAGTGGTATCTTTTCAAAAAGGGTCTTAAAGGGTCTATATTGGTACCTCAAAAGCTTATATTTGTACCTAAACACTTTAAGACACACTTTTGTACTTTCTAGGTACTAATACATACCCTTGGGGTATTAATAGAGACCCTTTAGGTACAAATGTGTAGCTTTTAAAAAGGTAACACCCCAGTGACATCTCTTGTACCTTTATTTCTGAGAGTGTAGGGCCTCATACCTGGAATTGCTTATGACCCCCAAATCACCAAGTCTGCCCCTGCTTGTTATTATAGTGTGAAATTATTATTATCATAATTCAGTAAAAAACAATACAATTTTAAATTGCAAAGTATTTATTTAAAGGAAAATTTCATACTGAATTTTGGAATATGCTTATTTAAATAAAGAAAATGTATGGTTTGACATTTAAAGTGCAGTTTATAGTGAAAGTCATTACAATTTCTGTTTGTTTTTATACAGTTTTTATTAATTTTTCTCTCCTAAAAATGCTAAATTAAAAGCATTTTTAAAGGGCGGTGTAATATGCTTACTTTTAAAAAATAATAATAACCAAGAAAATCGGAGTTGGAGTGAGCATTTGGCTGTCAATGTACAGTTAGCAGTAATTCCATCATATGAAGTGCATTGATAATGATACATTACGTCTACAGGTACTACATTAGTATTTTTTATGAGGATGTTGTATCTATTTAATACATTTTTGCTGCTTCATGAACAGCAAATTATTATGTTTGATCAATGTTTTGAAAATGTGTCTGTCCGAATACACTATGCTTGTACGAATTAAACAGTGACCTTATTAAGATGTTTTCGAGTACTGGCAGCTAAACATGGGATGTATTTGTAGTAGAGACGCAGGACTTTGTGTTCCTGTAATCTTGCTGAATACTTTAGTGGTGATGTGTAGGGAAACCCCTTCCATGTCACATTCACTTCAGCTCTGATCATGTCCTAAGCACAAACACACTTACACAACATCCCTGAAAAACTTGTGACATTAAACCTGTCTCTGCTAACAAAAACAAACCACTATGAATTTATACTTGGTTTATTTCTGCAGTCGGAGGTGTAAAAACAAAAGGGAAGTTTTGATGGAGAAGCTTTAAAGTGGAAGGATGACATATGAGTCTGCTAATGCTGCTTTTAGGTTCTGAGAACTTTGTGGACGAAATATATAATTAAGTTTACGTATGCATGGGTACAGTGAACTTGACCAAAGTAGGCTGTGCATTATTGCTTGAACCCTTTAGGTCTTTTGTTCAAAATATTAATGAGGAACCTAAAGACAGTTGTGTTTGTTTTTGGATAAGAGTAGAGACTTGTTTCTTGAAACACTTTCAATCTATTTATTGCAATGAATTTCTGACCTCAGACCCAACTAACTTCTGCAATTCTCCAGCTGTGATTCCTGAATTCTTACATATTTGGGCCACTCAAACTTTCTACCTGATGGAGTTTAAAAATAGACATACTTTATTCATTACACTTAAAGGTCTGGTGAAGTGCTTTGAAATGTGCATTCTTTTATTCGAAATTTGATGTAATCTCAACTAAAACATGAAGACAGGGCGGGCCTTATGGTAGCTCCTCCCCTTCATTAAAAACAGCCAATAGAGCTTTGTTTTCATCACAGCTCTGCCACTGAGAGTGGTTAAGTTAAAGCGCATCAAATGAAAAGCAATTGAGAAGTGTTTTGACAATGTTGAGACATGTCTGATACTAGAGAGCATTTGATTAGTCAAGATTTGTTAAGAAACATGAGAAATATGAGGTGATTTTAAAAAAATTGATTACATCCTTAAGATATCCTTAAGATTAACATACTGATACTAACATCTAAAGAACTTTGTTATAATTTCACTGGACCTTTAAGGCCTATTTTTGATGCTGTAGGTTGCAGAGTTACAAATCGCTCAAAAAAATGTAACCACACGTCACAATGGCTCAAGAGCTGATTGGTTGGCTTGATAATGGTGACGAGTGTTGGCAGCTCTAAAGCTCCGGATGCAAACTTTAGTTTTAGGTTTACTTTATAACTTTATAACTAACAATACCAGCAAATTATCTCATAGTGGAACATAGAAACCTCACTGCTGACTAATGTTTCAGAAGTGTTATTGCAGAGCAGCATGGACAGAATGTAGAAGTATAAATGCTCACAATGGTATCGCTTAAGGCTGATTTATACTCCTTTGTCAAGCACACTCGTATGCTCCGGTGCGATGACACGTATCGCAAGCTCTGTGATTGGTCGGTTTGGTAGCTGGCCTGAGTGGGGGCGGTGCTGAGAGCAGCGAGCTCGATGAAGCGAGTGTTTACAAGTGTCTAGTGCCTGGGAGGAGCTTCTTTTGTGTTTATGATTAAAGTTGTTGCATGTCTGCCGGTTCTCGCCTCTGAATGAGCGAGTTTTAGCTACTTGTACATTAAGGTAGTGTTCAGAAAAAACAAAACACCTGTAAAGAAACTCGAAACAGAAGAACATAAAAACCTACTGCTTGAAAAAGGTAAAAACCTCCAGCTAGCATTTTAGAAGTCTTATTGCAGAGCAACACAAACAGCACGCAAAAGTATAAATGCACAACCGGTCACACTGATTACTCGACGCAGAATTATGAATCAGCCTTTACTGAACATGCAAGGTTTGTTCTGTGGGGAATGAAGTGTATTAACTGGAGTTTATTAATTAATGCCCTGGTGGTGAAATTTTAACAGTTTATTTAACAGTTTTTTTTCCAGCGGCTTTCCATTTTGCGAAGCTCCAAAACATTAAGCCATAAATCACAGCTATTCTGGGGTTTCACCCATTGTGATGAATGACTGAATTTAGCCTTTGTCTTTCCTCATATTTATATCCCTGTGAAACAGGAGACCATGATTCAACAGTTTTGTTGTCACCGACAAAAAATTGGTAACACTTTATAGTAATGGTCTATTAGTTAAAGTTAATGTATTTATTTATTTATTTTTACTATTAACTATACTAATGTATTTAATAACAAACAATTAATTAATTTATTGTTGTATATATTCAACTAAGTTATTGATGGCTAATTTGTTTAAGTTACATTCATGTTAACTTATGGTGCATTAACTAATGTAAGCAAGAGCAACTTTGGATTTTAATAATGATGTTTAATAATGCATTAGTTAATGTTGAACTGTCATTAATAAGTGCTTTACAAGATTATTCATACTTAATGATAGTAAATACATTAACTTGCATTTAGTAATGGAGCATTATTCTAAAGAGTTTCCAAAAAAATGTAAATATCAATGGATGTAAACTACATATTTTGCTTATATGAATTCTTAGTGGTGGCACTTGTCGCAATAATTGTGATACACACACAAAAAGGTTTTGCTTTCCATTGTTTTTATACTGCAAAACACCACACAGGACAGGAAACATGGAGAGGTTTACTTTCAGAAAACAACAACAACAACAACAACAACTCATTCTGTATGATTTAGAAGACTTTTGGGAATTGGGGACATCAATAATGTCCTCATAATTCACCATCTCCATCTAATACCAGTGTCATACCCATGACATTACCCACATTTATGCCAAAAACACACACACAATCGTTTTCAACACACCTAAATATATAAATACGAGCAGAGATTTTTTTATACGTCAACCAAAATACTTTTTTTTTTTCCACAGCATAGTTTATATTTACCAAGCGTGTCAATATAAGTGGAGGTCTATATACGGTATGTTCTTCAGTGTTTGAAGCAGACTGTCTTCGGATTGAGAAGTCATTAATTTGCACTTATATGGTTAGATCAACAGGTTTTCTTCTTCTCTCAGCTGGCGTCACATCACTGTGGTCTGGCTGACTTCCTTTAAACTTTGTTTCTAGTTGTGTCCTTTTTTATCTTGTTGAACGATCGTCTGTCATCCTGTCAAGTCAGATACTTTTTGAGAAAGATAATGGAAACGTTGTTACTCAACCAGTCTCCAGCAGATTTTCGTAGCGTTGATGCAGTAAATCATGTCATCTTGACATCAGTGTGAGATGAAGACGGTATACTCTAATAATCCTCATTCCAGTTCAAGAGCCACTTTACAACATTTACAGAAGAGACCGTTTTATACGTCTGCTATTATTTGTTGCTTTCTACATCAGGGGTGCATTTCCGAAAACCATCATAGCCAACTAAGGTCACAAGTTTCGTCGTTACAAACATCGTTTGTTGATTTGGTGTTTCTCAAATCCGTCATTGCATCAAACATTCACAAACTGCTTTGCAAACTTGTACACTTACAACTGCACCTCTGGAGCTGTAGTTAAAAACATAGACCCTGGTTGTGTTCTATTTCCAGTTATACCCCCCATGCCGTAATACTATCAAATGTTCCATCATTTAAACTTGGACATTAAAGAACATTAAAGGAATCTCTCTTATGAGTAATTTACTTTCAAAGTATTTTTACAGTTCAGTTTAAGCGATCTTCAGATTGACAATTGCGCTCCATTCGCAGTGCACTTTGAAATCATTTATGCAATTTTTGACCTATTATTTAAGAGCGGAATTTACATCGCCAATGCGTGTAAAAAAAGAAAAAAAAATTGTACTTAAAATAAATAAATAAATAAATAAAAATAAATAAACAATATCCTTCTTAATAACAATAATAATAATAATAATAATAATAATAAAATTACAAAAAAAATTAATGATTATATATGAGATTACAACTCAGCGGTTTTATGTTTTATAATAGAATATGTAATATTCTTAAATAATATTTGTAAAGGAACCGTATGGCCTATGTGCGCCGTTTAATTAATGTGGAAAGTGAGTGCATGTGCGTGTAAAGCAACATAATTTGCAGAAATTATCATTTTTTTTTCTAAAGAAGTTGTTACTCCTCCCCATTTAGAGTGTCATTATGGACGTTTTACAGTATAACTTACGTGGATCAAAAAATGGATCTGCGACAAAGCAGCTACGGTTTTGGGAAACACTCGTCACTACGTCATAATTTTTCAAACGATGCATTGTAATATGATATGAATTATTGGATTGTGTTTACATTCTTTTCACTCACATTCTAGACTGTTTGATAAGATTCTCTTCTTTATATGCAGATTTCTTATTCAACTCAATATACATTCGATTCAGACCATTTAGTTTCACAAATTTTTAGTCAATTTAGTGTAGATTCTCTTCAGTTAATTTACTGAACATGTGAATTTCGTTTTATTAAGTACATTTATAAATAATCTTTTCCATTCAAAATTTAATGAAATATAATCATCTTCAGTTTAGTGTGAAGGCTTTAATTCTGTTCAGTACAGCTTAAGATTCTGTTCAAGAAAATGACATTCAGTTAGGATTTTGTTGAATTTAATAAAATATATTGTTTGTTTAATTCACATTATAGTACATTTTGCTCCATTTAAGATAAGTTGACATGAGTCTGTTCAGCTTAGCTTATTGAGGATTTCATTTCTATTCAGGTCATTTTGATACGTTCATTTGCAGTGTATTCAGTTGCTTTCTGTTCAAGAATATTTTATTTTACAAGTATTCGTATTCAGTATTTTAGTACGATTTTATCAACTTTAGTATATATTCAGTTCATTTTTTTTTACATTAAATTATAATCTATTAAAAAACAATTCTATTAAACTGCTCAAAATTCATTTAATTTCCTGAGATGATTTCAAAAGTTTCCTTTTCAGTTTTGTTCGATTCAATTACAAGCTGTTTGGACAATTTACTTTGATTCTATTCAGTAAAGTTTGTTTTTGATCAATAGTATACTATTGAGTTGAATTCTATTCACAATCATCTGATTTCTTAAGATTCTGTTCTACTTTATTTGATAATGTATGATTCGGTGCAATTCAAGGTTCTAATCAGTTTTCCATTCTACTCTGAATATCCAGTCAGTATTAGAAAAAGTCATATGCTAATCAAGGCTATATCCTAATCAAAATGTTAGGGGACAATAAAAATGTGCTCATTATTTACCCATCCCTAAGTGGTTTCAAACATTTATGAGTTTCTTTCTTCTGTTGAACACAAAAGATATTTTGAAGAAAGCTGAAAACCAGTTTTCTTCAATATATCTTCCTTTGTGTTCAACAAAAGAAAGAAGGTCAAACAGGTTTGCAACAAATAGAGGATGAGTAAATCTTGACAGAATTGTCAGCTTTTAGCAAACTATTTCTTTAACCAAGACTTTGCAAAAGTACTGTATACAATCTTGAAACATGACTACCCAAGAATTAATATCAAAACTAATACAGAGTAAAATGTATACTCTGTAACAAAATGAGTATAACAGAATGAAACATCAATCAAGATATCCAGATGTTGTCCAGTGCACTGAAAAAAAAACTACGTTAAGGGTTGTAAACATTTATTTGGGCTGAATTTACACACAAATTAAGTGAACATTACTGATTGAATTTGTTTGTTTAAACTGAACCATTTTGTTGTTTGCAATAATTGCAATAATAATTTTTTTTGTGAAGAATCACCACATTCAACATTTAATTTGTTAAGACACCTGGTTTATTTTGATTTGAGTACAGTCTACTCTATTCCTCCAGTTGTGTTCAGTATTTATCCTGTGTATCGTGAAACCGTCATTGCCAGGGCTGCATCATGTACTGTGTGTAGTTTGTCATTTCTCCCGCACAGGGCAGATGGCAAACACTCAGATCTGAAGCTTGCAGCAGATGGAGCTGCTCTGCATTCCTGTTCAATTTGTTCCATAAATGAAAGCCAGCTCACTGATTAATAACCATAACGTAACTGCAGACATTACTTTACCTCAGCACCCCTCGGTGTGTGCGATTTCTATTTTAGGCAACTTGCATCACACTCTAAGAATAGCCCACATGCAAACTCCTGCAAGGACGTCCTCATCACTCTTGCTGGTCTTCATACCTGCAGATGTGTTGAGGAAGGGCAGAAAGAGAAGTCTATCATTCTTTTGTGTACTGAATGAAGTGTGCAGGCTGTTGTGTAGTGCACCGCTGAGAGTTTGACATTTACGCATGACTTGGTGTTTCTAAGCTGAGCGTGAAATGCACAGCAGATATTGACTGAAGCCACTTCTTCAGAGAGCTGAGAAGTTGAAGATGCCACTTGGTCAGAGGTGATACAGTGGATCTCTGGGTTCATTTGGGTTCACTTGGGAAGAAGAACGGATTGCACGTCTTTTATGTGCATTTATTTGCATACAATGCACTAAATGATTCAAGATGATTCTTGCATTACATTTTTTTTTTAATGTTTATTTGGGCTGAATTTAAACATAAGTTGAACATTACTAATGTTACTATTTACTAATCTAATTTACATTTACTAATCTACTAAGTTTTATTTTGAATAGTAATCACAAAGTCTATTTAATCAAAATTCAAAAACTTCAAAATTCAAAATTCAAAACTTAAAATACTTTTCATTATGATTTTTTTTGCATTATTTATTACATATGGTTTTGAAAGGGTATTATGATTTAATACAGACTTGTTAGATTGATTGTGCCACCTTATATATATATATATATATATATATATATATATATATATATATATATATATATATATCTATATATATATATATATATAATTATATATATATTATATATATTATATATATATATATAATATATACATATATATATATATATATATATATATATATATACATATACACAAAGAGAGAGAGAGATGGATGGATGGATGGATGGATGGATGGATGGATGGATAGATAGATAGATACAGTTGAATTGAATTGAGTTAAATTCAGAATTATTAACCCCCCTTTGATATTTTTTTCTTTTTTTTTCTTTTATATATGTATGTATATATATTATATATATATATATTATATCTTATATATATATATATATATATATTATATAGATATATATATATATATATTATATAATATATATATATGTATATATATGTGTAGCTATACTAGTTATGCTCATAATATTCCTGGATTGTGATTTTCTGAAGAAGTTTGTTGAAACGCAGCATACAAAATTGGAACAAGTGTTTAGTGAATTCTCCCTCACTCTTTGAAGATCGGTAGCGTCAGAGGTTGTTTTGCAGAAGATGAAGCCACTTTACTGTGGCAATATACAATAGAATGAGGTCAGATTGAAAAGGTAAGTGTGTGTGTGTGAACCTTTGTGAACCCCGTCTAATGGTGGAGGAACAGCTGCGGAGTGAGACTTGTGGTGGTGTCAAATCAAAGATCGGCCCAGACTCCATCTGCCTGTGCCACGCAATGCCCTGCTGTCTCCCCTGGGATGCTATAAACCTCTCTAAAACCCCACTAACATTGACCAGCTCTTACTGCTGGATATCTGGGTTCAGCTCCAGTTGTAATAACGTTGTTAGCATAGGCTATTAATGAAATTTTTTCACCACAAATAAAATAAAATAAAAATCACATGACTCATATAATTGCCAATTAAAATATATTACAGTTTTCTTCTCCAAGCAGTAAATATAAAAAGCGACTGCTGGCCTTCAAAAATGACTTAATAAGATCAACTTGAGTATTTTTTAAATGATGCCAAGAACTTTTGAAGCATGTTTTCAGTATGTAATTTACTAAAAACTATTATAGTTCAAACGACTGAAGTAAATAAATCATATGAATAAATTCAAACGTAAAATTGCTTCTTTTATTAAACAAGGAGTTACTAAACAAATTGTGGTGCTGTTTTTAAATGTATTAAGTTACTATTACTATTTTGAAAGATAAAATAATTGATCTGATGTTTTCATTTGTTTATTTGGTGCTATAACTAGTAGTAAAATAACAATGAATGATGTTTATTCGTGCTCCAAGAACATTTATGTTTGATTTCCCTGATAATTTGGATAGAAATATGAAAGATGAGTCTCTGTTTCTTATTAAGTTAAAAGACCAAGCTTCTTTGTGATTATTGGAAGAAGTAGCAATGTATAATATCTAGGGAAAATACATTCACACATAGACCGAAAAAATATAATAATTTAACAGTCAATCTAATGTAATTATATTGAAGATGAAACTAGAAGTTTCAATTCAAGTAATTGAACATGCAATGGTAAAACATACAAGGTCTTCCTAATTCTACATTTTCTCAAAGATGTTCCAAATCCAAACCAACTTAAAAATGGCTTCTTTTTAGAATCTGTGGATAGATGAAGCAAATAAATTGGCACATGCAAGCACCTGAGATTAACAAGAGCTCTTGTCTCTTTCTCACTCTCTCTCCTCCCCATTACAGCAGAGGTGAATGACCTTCCACTCAACCTGTAATTACAAGGCATGCTTAATTGGCCCCATTAGGCACCCTTGATATGTTAATGTCTGACATACTCATTTGCATGATTGCTCCCCATTTCCCTTTCGATGACTGTTGAGTTTATGCACTATTTTAACGCTCTATTCCTACTTTTCTTTCCTCATATGTCTCGGTTATGAATTCAGGACATATGTTCTGGGCAGAAAACCTCATTGTGTTCTTCTAAGTAGGATTGAGGCTTTAAAATGACATATTGTAATGGAAGTTTCTCATTAATTGTCAGGTAAATGACAGCCCTTTTCATTTTAGTTGGCAAATGACAAGTTGAAACTAAACTTTAGTAAAAATTCAATGAGACCAAACATTTAAAAGGGTTTCTGAAATAAAGATTTAAAACTCTTGACATTTTGACAGGAAAGAGGTCATTTTACTATAAAAACATCTTGTAAGCTTCTATATTTTACACTTAGTCATTTAGCAGATGCTTTTTTCCGAAGTGACTTACAGATGAGGAGGCATTGAGCAATTCAACAAGAGGCAATACGCACAACAAGTGTTAATTATTCAAAGGAACCATTAGAGAATTAGGTGCTAGAGTAAGAGGGAGTGTTTTTATAGAGAGAGAACAGTGTTTCTTCAGGTGGTTTGTCAATCCCACTCACGCACACTTCAGAAATGCATAGTTTTTTGTAACAATGTGTCTGGTGCAAATGTGTAAAGCTGGTGCAAGTCTCGGTTAAAGTGTCAGAGAGATGAAAGTGTGTTTTCTACAGGTGGTTTGTCAAACCCACTCACCTGTGTAAGGCAGGTGTGGGAGAGAAAAGTGGGTCCTGGTTTTGTTGACTAGAGCTTAGGTAATCACGGAAGAGATGTTTTTTTAGTTGATGTTTAAATGATACTAGTTAATCAGCAGTCAGTGTGGGAATGGATCATTTCACCAGCATGGAACATTGAATGAAAAGGTATTGGAAAGTGACTTCTAAACTCAAAGTTTGCCGTTAGTTTAAAAACCAACCTATATTGAAGTCAGACTGGCTAAATGACTAAACTGTAACTGTGTGGCTGTACTATGCCTATGCAGAAGGAGATTAATGTACACATCTTCATGCCACGCTTCTACAACAAGTCTCATGGACAAGAAAGACTTTTATCTGAAACGTATAATAGACAGCGCCCTCTATTGGATTTGTAACCTGAAATGTGTAATGAAACGTACCCAGAGCAGTATATTTTTACTTTTTGCAAAAAGTAAGGTTAAGGCACATATTTCCAATGAACCTGGCTTTGACAATGCCGTGCTGACTGTATTTGATCAACAGTAATTACACAAATGTGAGAAACTATTATATTACATGGCCACTATTCCCACTAGTCTGTTATTAGAGAACATTTGAAATGTATGCTGTATTTGTGCAGTTTTAACGCCAATCACAGCAGCGTCCATTCATGAGGAATGCAGGCTGTTAAACATACAAGCAAACGTTTACAACAGTGGGCATACAAGCTGTCCTGTAAAACTTAGAACCCCACCCTATCCCGCTCTCCCAAAATAAGTCCATCTCCCTTTTGATGCAAATAAAATGTGATCGCTTGTGTCTGGCCATGTGTTCTTTTACTCTTCTTCTGTTCCTGATCTGTTGCTTTTATATCTAGAGAAAGAGGAGCACACGAGTTCTGTTTTGGAAATATGTGAGGGTTGTGTATCTGTGTCCAGCTTGGGAAAAACCCCTGATTGGAGCTCAGAAGGAAACAGTGGGCTGGTTTGTGTACCACACGTTTAAAGGATCCCGCAGCCCTGTGAACATCCACTGTCTTTCTCTTGTTTTGAATGACATTGTGGTATTCAAATGAGCGACGTAAATGGAAAAGTGATCCAAACATTCTGTTTGTGGAGTTTGATTTTCTGGAGCTGATTGTGTGAAGGATACATCATTTGCACTTGGCTCAAAATAGATGGCGCTTTTGTGAAGAACCTGTGAGCATGGTTTGAAATAGATTTGGTTGGTCATTTCAGTTGTAAGTGAACGTATGAGACAAGGTTCACTAGAATTGCACATGGTTAGTAACCTAAACAAAAAACCCGAACACTTAAAATATGATTTGGTAGATGATACCTGAAATTAAGCCTGAAAATGTTTATGTTTCCATCCAAAGATGTAAACTAGATTCAGGCACACAACTAGAAAATTCCATAAAACATTTGCAAGTAAAGCACTGTTTATATTCACCGTGTCAAAGAGAACACAGACATCACTTCCTGATAAACTGGCTACAAATATCAAAAAGAAAATTGTAAATTGCTTAGGTTGGAGAAACTATATGCCTTTTTTCTTATACAAAAAATAACCTGTGCCTCCGGAAGACAAAGCCAAAATGCAATGGTAGGCTTTGGGGATGCGAGACCATTTTTTGGGAGCACAGTCGCTCAAGACTGGAAGGTAATAATACTGAACCACTTTGATCATGGACTTTGTAAAGGGAATTTTGGAATGACCAAGAAATCTTACAATTTCCATTGAAGCAGTCCCCTTGCACCAATTTTTGTCGTCACGTCAGGTGTTAAAACAAAATCACATTACTTTTTTGATGCCCATGCTGGAATTTATTCTGAAAATGTATTTCCATTGTAGTTTATGCACATTTTTCTTAGTGGATAAAAAGTTAATCTTAATCAGTTGTGCACATACGTTTTTTTTTTTTATTCACATTCTCAAAATGAATGTGCATGTTTCTGTTACGCATTATTTATGCAATATTACAAAATTTACATAAGAATAGGTGGATGGAAGCATAAGTAACGTTGAGGAAAGGTTTCCAAACTTGATTGTCACTTGAAGGACAATCAGAATGTTTTAGCACACAAAACTCTATAGGAACAGAAAAGCATGTTCTATGTAGACATGGGCCGGTCTAAGATTGTGACAGCATGATAACCTTGGATAAAAATATCACAGTTTCACCGCATCACAGTACTGTGGCTACTGCTCTAAAATATGTTCTTTTTAAATGTCTGCGTAAAAAGCTAAAAATTTTTCCTGTTGAACACAATATATTTTATTTTAAGAAACATTCAAAATATTTTGGAACTGTAGCTTTAGATGTGGATGGTCTTTTTCTGCTGGAGATACTGTTTCCCTAAAAAAACCCAAATAAAATAGTAAAAAAAAAACATGTGAAACAAAAACTTATATATAATATATATATATATACCGTAGGAACGGTATAACGGAACATTTGGCTGTTTTAAATCCTTGACTTTTCCAAACTACAGTAAACGTTGAAACCGGCTATCGTCCTATGCCTAGTTCTATGTAGTGTGAGTGGTGTGAGTGGAATTTGGATGCCATGTTGTCATCATTACATGATAACCAACCTGCATCAGCTTCACTTCCATTCATAAATCCTCTCCTGTGGCTTCATTGGGATTGTAACTTGTTCAAGTATCCAAGTCTCTAAAAAGAAATCTGAACATCTTGGAACCCATTTAACTTCTTGGCAATAGTACACCTCACCTCATATGTGTGTGATATGGCTATGCATTACATTTACTTCATTAAAAGTCCGAGCTCTGTTTTGGTGAAGCTGCTAAAGCAAAACACATGCCAGTACCGATGTTTTGATCTCATCAGGACAGTGAGGTTGGCAATCATTCAGCTTGTGTAGTCATTAATTTGCGTCTGTTTGTTTTGCAGATGATGAAGAGGCACTTTCCTCCATAATGAAGGACTTGGCGGCTTTACGCTTCTGCTACCACATCAAGAGCAACAACAGCAACAAGCCCAAAAGCAGAAGCCCGTCCTACAGACAGGTGATTATTACCCACAATTCACCAGTCAGCTAGCAGTGTGTAGAGCTTAGGCATGGGCCTTGGATAAAAATATCACAGTATTGTGATTACTGCTCTAAAATATGTTCTTTTTAAATGTTTTGGGAAAAACATTAAACACAATTTATTTTAGTTTAAGAAACATTTCAAATATTTAATATTAGTAAACAAATCAGGCAAAATAATTCAAATAAATCATTGACCTTCATTAGTTTCAGAAACACAAATTTCTTTGCAACTTTAATTGGCATCTTTGGATATCTTTCTTTTCTCTTTATAGAAAGTAATCTACTGCACTGTTCAGGTCCATAGCATGCTTAGATGTTGGTGTGTAAGAGATTTGTTATTCAGATGTTTGCTGAATCGTAAGCTGACCAGTAAATTTTAATGTGAAAGCTCCTTTTCTGCTGGAGATACTGTTACCCTAAAAAACGAAATAATATAGTTGTAAAAAAAAACAAACAAAACAAACAAAAAACATACATATACTGTACCTTAGGAATGATATAACAGAAATCTTTTGCGGTTTTGAAACCTTGACTTTTCCAAACTGGTAAACCAGTTACCGTCCTATGCCTAGTATAGCTGTGCTGTTTTCAAAAGCAAGAGGATTTTCTAATTGACCAGTCGGCTGATTGGCCTTAAGGTAAGAAATTGGACTGATTTTAGCCAGATCGTGTGTGTTTTGGATCTGTTCTGATTTGAACAAGAGTGATCTAATCATTAAGAACAGACTTTTTTTTAAATTAGTTTAGTTTATTGTTATCTTAACCATCTTAAAATGACAAGACTATCAAAAGTATAAATTATAAATAAACAATTACTTAATGTATTTGTGAATTATATTGTATATAATGTGTTTATACTTATTGTACATAATGTGATAATATAATATAATATAATATAATATAATATAATATAATATAATATAATATAATATAATATAATATAATATAATATAATATAATATAATATAATATAATATAATGTAGTGTAGTGTAGTGGCGTCATGGCGGTGCAGAGGGTAGCATGATCGCCCTACAATCAGTTGGCATTTCTGTGTGGAGTTTGCATGTCCTGCTCCGGTTTTCCCCACAGTCCAAAGACATAGTAGGTGAATTGAATTAATAGGTGAATTGAATAAGCCAAATTGGCCGTAGTGTATGTGTGTGAATGCAAGAGTGTATGGGTGTTTCCCAGTGTTGGGTTGCAGCTGGAAGGGCATCTGCTGCATATGCTGGAAAAGTTTGGTGGTTCATTCCACTGTGGTGACCCCTGATTAATAAAGGGACTAAGCTGAAAAATGAAAATGAATAATGAAATAAAATAAAATAAAATAAAATAAAATAAAATAAAATAAAATAAAATTAAATTAAATTAAATTAAATTAAATTAAATTAAATTAAGTATAATATAATATAATATAATATACATTACAATTTCCAGCTTGACCTAGTATAATCTCTGGCAGATCTGCACTGTTAGATAGAGAGTTTTAAACAGGATACAGCTGAGAGAGGCACTACTGTTAACATTTAACATCCGCTCCCTGTGCACTGTACTAAGTACTTTCAGTGCCTAAATTCTCACTACAATACTGTCACTCCACACCGGACACCAGTTAGACTCCAGATAAACGGCTGGCATGAGCTCTGTACACACACACACACACACACACACACACACACACACACACACACACACACACTTACACAAACACACACTTACACAAACACACACTTACATGCACAAACATTCACATTCACACTACTTCTGTAGAACTCTTGATTGTTCTATTTTACACACATTTACTACGCTTCTTCTCTCACACACACAAAATGCCAGAAGCAACTTTCCCATCTAACCATCCCATTATAATAGCTCAACCACAAGAGCGCAGTAGATTGGCATTTGTCTTGACAGGTAAAGCGGATGTTTATTGAAGAAGCTCATGAACTTGCAGATTCCCTCTTATTTGAGTGTCTCTCTGCTCTCCTCGCATGAATGTCGTCTCGGTGTGGACGCTGTGACTGTAGACAGAGACTGTTCATTATCTGTGCCAGTGAAGCTCTGTGTGTCTCGAGGGAAACGCTGAAGTTAATGCTGCAGCTAGATTTACTGATTTCAGAACAGTAGGGGAGACTGCAGGCTTTTCTCTTTACCAGAGGCAGACCAGTTTGAGCAGGAGTTGTGCTACAAGTCATTATACTGTATAGTGTTATGCTGTTTTATTTCTCTATGCTTGGTGATGCTTGGGTTATACTGATATGACCAAAAAAAAGTTTATTTTTAAATAAAGTTGAATTATTTAGCTTGTTTATTTCTTTAGAAACCGCAAAGCTTAATAAATTAAAAGTTAATCTAATAATATTTTAGCTTTATTTTTATTATAATTTACTTTATAACTTAATTATTAAGTAATTATTAATGATTAATATTAATAATAGTAATAACAATACATTTTATTCTGCTTTTGCAGGATGAGTACAGCAAACATTGAATGAGCAAACAATAGACAATGAACTATTTCAATGGATTACATTGAGAACCTTTAAAGATAAATATCAATTTAGATATAAATCTACCATTTAATTTACCTTTTTTGATAGTAATGAACTGAAGCACTTATGTTAATATATTGTTTTACCAAGCACTTTTCATTTTATTCTGCTCTAGAAAAAGTACAGCTAGCACTGAATATATGAAGAATATACAACGTTTTTTTACAATGTTTTTTTTTTCTTTTTTCTTTAACTAATTTTATACTTTTACTAATACTTTTACTTAATATATTATTGTCTTAATGAACATATAATAATGACAACTATATATGTTCATTAAGATATAAATATATTAAGTATTAAGTAAAAGTATTAGTAAAAGTACCTTTTGTCTTTTTTTCTCTGTCCAGACCCTCATGCTTAGTTTGTGCTAACCTACCATTGTAAGATAGCACAGCATTTTCCCTGATTGTATCACCCATTTTTGTTGTCTATTTGTTTATTTATTTATTATTATTTTATTTAATTATTTACTTTTTCTCATACTTTTATTTGAGATTTATTATTATTATTATTATTATTATTATTATTATTATTATTATTATTATTATTATTATTATTATTATTATCATTCATTTTCTTTTTGGCTTGGTCCCTTTATTAATCTGGGGTCACCACAGCGGAATGAATCGCCAACTTATCCAGCATTTGCTTTATGAAGCGGATGCCCATACTGTACACACTTATTCACACACTACGGACAATTTAGCCTACCCAGTTCACCTGTACCACATGTCTTTGGACTGTGGGGGAAACTGGAGCACCTGGAAGAAACCCACACGAACGCAGGGAGAACATGCAAACTCCACATAGAAACACCAACTGACCCAGCCGAGGTTTGAACCAGCGACCTTCTTGCTGTGAGGCGACAGCACTACCTACTGCGCCACATACATATATATATATATATATATATATATATATATATATATATATATAAACAATGACTATTGTAATTGGCAAAAAAGGGAAAAAAATTATTTGGAAAAGTATACAATTGTTTTTTTTAAGTATATAAGTAAAAAAGTAGATTGTAAAAAAAAAAAAAAAAAAAAAACATTGTATGTTGTTCATATATTCAGTGCTAGCTGTACTTTTTATATGGTCTTATAATATAGTCAGCATAATTGAATACACCAAATTTTGAAAATTAATATTTTTGTCCATTTCTCAGTGAATATAGGCAATGTGTTGTGGTGCATTTAAACAAAACAGATTTATTAAACAAATATATTTATTAAAATAATATTTTAGTCAGCAAACATATTTAGAAATTGAAAGATAATGCAATTAAATTCAAGCAAAATATTGCAAAAAAATGTACAATCTGCAATTGTAAACAATTTTTGCTTCTCTTGATTTTTCCTCTTTTTTTATTTGTATTTAATATTTTTCTATAACATTTAAATTTGTGTCTACTAGTTCTTGGACCTTTATCGTAAGTTATTTTGTTAGATAAGCACCAGATTTGGCTTCAGTACTGACTGAACTAATGTAAATGCACAAATATAATATTGTCTAGCTTCCTATTATAAAATATCAATTTAACAGATAGATTTGTGAGGGGTGTACTTATATATGCTAAGCACTGTATACATATATACATATAAATGTATTTTCAATGTAAAAAGGTGTTTTGTGTTTATTTATGTAGCTAGTTTAAGATTTAGGGTGCAATAGCAAAACAAAAAGGTTTCTTTAGTGGAAATGTTTTTATTTATAGCAAGTATGCAAAAAAAATTTTTTTAGAATGATTTTTATCACATTTGATAATCTCTAACCTCTTTTAACATGGGAATGCTCCTAAAGGAAATAAAACATACCACATGCCTGATTTTTATCAGTCTGAATGATGGAAAGCATTTTGAATAATATGCAAACATTTGCATTCAGTAAATGACTGTTGTTTTATGCACCTGCTGACCTAAGATTATCACACTTGTTTAGCACATTCAGCAAATTCTCCGTATTTATATCTTAGCTTTAGCAATTAGAAGTATAAAATACATTTTGAGACCATTATTTTTGAAGTCTACAGATTTTAGAAAGAATAAAATTGTTAATCAATGCCTAAAACACAAAGGCTCCTGCGATTTCTGGTTTTCTAGTAATTTATAGTTTCCACTGAATTCTTTTTATGTTTTTGTTTTCTTCTCTCAGGATTTGCGGGTGAAGCTGGAGCATGAGCGTGAAAAACGGTGAGTCTCATTATTTCTGCAGCTCTCCCTTCATCTGTCCATCCCATGTCTCATTCCTCTCATCTGATCCCAGCTCTCAATACACAGTTTTTAAGATCTCAAAAAAAAAAATGCCAAGCTGCCCAAAAGAAGCAGAACGTTCCTATAAAAGTATGCTGACATTTAGACGCTCCGTTTCACACTCGCTCTTTTACAGTTTGGCAGAGGAAAGAGGAGCCGAAGCCAAAGCGCTTGAGCTCAGTGGCACACCCTAATATTCATTCTCAGTGTCCTGTAGGTCATCCGTGCACCCACACACTCAGCCAGTCATTTCTTCCAGCATAACCCTGCCAACACGTGAGTCTGTGCAGAAGACGTCCACATGTGCTTCAGCATTCCCTCATGAGGCTACGCTTACCGTAGTTTTTTTTTTCAACTTTTGCTATGGTTACACCGACTTTGTTTAGAGGAAACATTGAAGTGTTTTGAAAATGCTGGAGAGCCTCTTTTAGATTTACTATTGAAAACAAAACAATTGAGTTTTCAAACACTTATATTACATTCTAAAAGTGTGTACTTTTTTGTGAAGAAAAAGTATAGACTACCTGACAAAAGTCTTGTCACCTATCCCTGTTGTAAGAGCAACAAATAGTAACTTGACTTCCAGTTGATTATTTGGAAAAGTGGCAGAAGGTAGATTTTATTTGTTGAACTGCATCCCAATTATCACAAATACTACAAAGACCTATTGGAACCCGCATGGACCCAAGATTCTCATAGAAATCAGTCAAGTTTGGTGTAGGAAAAATCATGGTTTGGGTTACATTTAGTATGAGAGATCTGCAGAGTGGATGGCAACATCAACAGCCTGAGGTATCAAGGCATTTGTGCTGCCCATTACTTTACAAACCACAGGAGAGGGCAAATTCTTCAGCAGGATAGCGCTCCTTCTCATACTTCAGCCTCCTTATCAAAGTCCCTGAAAGCAAAGAAGGTCAAGGTACTTCAGGATTGGCCAGCCCAGTCACAAGAGCTAAACATTATTGAGCATGTCTGGGATAAGATGGAAGAGGCATTGAAGATGAATCCAAACAATCTTGATGAACTCTGGGAGTCCTGCAAGAACGCTTTCTTTGCCATTCCAGATGACATTAATAAGTGATTTGAGTGATTGCAGAAATGTATGGATGCAGTCGTTCAAGCTCATGGGAGTCATGCACAATATCAATTCATTTTCCACTCTACCATGACTTTATATTCTATACTGTACATTATTTCTGTTAAGTGACAAGACTTTTGTTAAAGCAAAGTCAGACCTTACTGTCCTAATTAAATAATTAAAAATGAAGGCATGATCATATTTTATTTTGGTAAAATAAGCATAATTTAGAAGCATTTTCCTTTCATATAAGCCATTTCTTATACCAAATGATCAACTAGAAGTCAAGTTATGGTTCGTTGTTCCTGAAACTTGGAAGGCGACAAGACTTTTTTCAGGCGGTGAATACTTTTGAGTGACTAACAGAAGAGTATGCAAGCTTTGGGACGTACTGCTTTCTCATTAAAATAATTTTATTTTCTCAAGATTTACCAAACAAAAAGTCTCTTATTAGAAACAAATGCAGTTGTTTCAATAAATAGTTAAGCTTCTTGATGTAGACAGTGTCACAAGATGATTGACCTTCTCACGTCATCGAAAACTGCATTTGTTTCAAACGAGAGACATTTGTTTTGTTTAAATTTGGCAACACGTTTATACACTCATATTGCATTAGATTAGATTAGATTAGATTAGATTCAACTTTATTGTCATTACACATGTACAAGTACAAGGCAACGAAATGCAGTATTATGATTCACATTCACATACATTTACGTGATGTCCAAATTGACTTACAATTGAGGAGACATTCAACAAGAAAAGGCAATGCACGCAGGAAGTGCTAATTATACAAAGGAACTGCTTGCGCTCAGAAAATTAAGTGATTTTTATAGAGAGAAAATAGTTTGTATGGGTGGTTTGTCAAACCCACTCACCTGTGTGAAGCACACTTCATAAATGCACAGTGGTTTTTTATTTTAGAGATATGGTGTGATTGTAACAAAGTAAGGTGTAAAACTGGTGCAAGTATCGGTTAAAGTGTCAGAGATATGAAAGAATGTGTTTTTTACAGGTGGTTTGTCAAGCCCACTCACTATTAGATCCGTGTTTATATCAAGTTCCATTATAATTTGTGTGTTTTTTTAACTGTATATACACTTTATTAGATTGTAATATAGTTTATTTTAGAATATTGGTAAAAATTAATTCACTTTCTGCCAATTTAAATGTGATTTTTTTTTTTTACTCCCAATACAAATTAATAGTAGACTCATTTTGTATTTTTGAATACTCTAATAACATCATATTTTGAGTTTATTGTATATAGAGATTTGTGTTTATATAGCTACTTATAGGTTTTGATTATCTTAATACAGGTAACATTTAAAGGATTTTACAATACAAAGTATTAGTTGTTTATAATGAATACCATTATAATTTCTTTCATTTAATGTCTGTGCATAGTTTTTCAGTCTACTTTTATAACATCCTTTTTTGTTGTGCAGTGTAGATGTCACATCTTTTCTGAAACATGTAATGGAAACGGCAGTAAGATTGTTTTTCCTTTTTAAAATGGCCTGTTAAAACAAAAATGCACTAGTTTTAACATAGCCTCAATCTGAAATCGAAAAGGCTTTGTTTACAGGAAGAAAGCGAATTAACATTCGTCTCAGTCAGTAACACAAAGCCTCTTTGCATGCTGGGAGAAGTCACACTTTTGCTCTTAAAGATGCTCAGTTGTGCCGCTCTGTCGTCTGTGTGAAAGTGCCTTGTCGCAGGAAGTCGGCGTCGCGTCACTAGCTGCTTCAGAGGTGCCGCTTTCAAAGCTTTAATTGGCTGCTGAGACACTAAATCTTTGTTTTCTGTGCTCTTTTCTTCTGTTGTGGGTTTACAGAGAGATCAGACTTTATGAGGAGGTGATGGACCACTGTTAGATAACACATCCAGCAGGTCAGCTTTAGGAAACAGTCAGACAATGTTGGTAAAACTTGTTTTACTGAAGGGATGTAATTCAGATAAAGGTAGTTTATGGTAATGAAATATTAGTTAGCAGGGTTATGAAAACAGTGCATATGTTCATGGAACATTGCTTTTGGGTTGTAAACAGTAAACCTAAATATAAAAATGACTTATTCTTTTTTAAATAACCCAAAATATCTGTCCTGCAATGTTTTGGGAGCAATATTTATGTATTATTTATACATGTTAGAATATAATAAAATCTATTAGAAATAAAAACCGTACCAAATTATTGACCTCAGTGATAATAAAGTAACATTTTTTTTACATTTAGAGTATTACAATGCAAAATATAACTTTTCTAGCTAATATTAGAATATTTTAAAAATATTGCAATAAAAGACTAGTAATTATATATATATAATTATAATATTGCCTTTCAGGCAATTAGTAATCAAAGAAGTTGGTACTAATATTTCTCAGGGGTGCATTAAATTCATCAAAAGCTTTTACCCTCCTAACTCTCTGTCAATTATTATTTAATTTTATTTATTTTCTCCCAATGTAATTGTTTGTTTGTTTCCCTTCTCCTTTTCCTTCTTTATGGGGTGCAAGTTTGTATGTTTGTAGCCAAGTACTGTGTAAATATGTTGTTCATTATGTGTGTTGTGGAAAAAATATAATTGGTCATGTGGTTGTGATAATTGAATACTACTGAAAAATCTATATTAAAATTTTTTTATAACAATAAGTTTGTCAAAAGCTTAATTTAAGACATTTCCAAAAAAACTATTTTAATTCTATGCTATTTTTAATGAAAAAAATAATTATAGGTTTAATGACATGGAGTATGTTTACATGGACACCAATAATCTGATTTTAATACAATTAAGACAATATTCTGATTAAGATCTACCATGTAAACAGCGATTTTTAATGAATTTAATTCGATTAAGATCATAATCGAACTAAACAGAAATCGAATTAAAATATGTGCTGTATGCCGATTTTAGTCGCATTATTGAAGTACAGTACAGACATGTAAACACCTTAATCAAACTATTACCTTTGTGTAGGATTTTAGCCACATTTTGTGACAAGATATTCCATACACACACGGCTGTTTGACACTATTCTCTGCAACTACTGAGTCAGTGAAGGGTCACAGATACATCCATTGCGAAATGCTGAGGTTATTTTTCCCATACGGCGTGCGATATTAAATTCCATTATACTCATACTGGCAACCAACATCTCGTTTGTCACAGGAGGCATACATGAAATGTTTCTGAATAAAAGTAAAAGTGCCAAACTGCAGTTAAAGTTGACAAATTAAAAATTAAACACCCTAAATTACATGAAACTCCAGAGGAAACGTGGATAGCGTGGTGATGCAATGACGTTAATTGAATTATGTGCTATAATGTTTAAAACGGGATCATAAAAGGAACATTCAAAAAGCAACTCATGTCAACACCTTAATCATATTATTGTCTTATTCAGATTAAGGCAAATAATTTGATTACTGATGTCCATGTAAGCGTAGTCATTGATATGATTAAATGGTAGAAGATTGACATTAATTAAGCCTATAGGTTTAAGGCATATATTGTAACTAAAGGATATGTAACATTTACATATCAACAAAGTAATATCATGGTGCCTTTTTCTCATTTTATTTCATCATAAAATCATAAAAACATAACATGCATTAAACTGTCATACGTACATATATCTTCATATCTCAAAGCACACATCATAAATCCACACACAGTAATAAAAAACTCATCAGAACAGACATTAGTTAGCAGACCAGCCTAGTTGGATGCATCAAGATCTTCTTCCTCTGGCAGCGACACTGAGTCAGGAAACGTAATGCCATGCCAAACACAGAGAGACGCGGCCAAGCGAGAGCTTATCTGTGTGCGCCGAGGAAGGAAAATCATCTCGTAGGCCACATCCTCCATTTCTCCAGCCTTCCGCTCGGATTTTCTTCAATCACTATCTCCCTCATCGGCCAGAGAAAACACAGCCATCGCTCAAACTTTCATCTATTGTAGATCTGACTGTTCAACCACACACAACACATCTCCAATCAGCTGGATTTCACCCATGACCAACGTCCCCAGTTATAGTCTTTTCCCAGGGTGTCCGCATGGTCTTAAAAAGTCTTAATATGCCTTAAATTTCAACACAAAACAAAATTTTAGGCCTTAAAAGTCTTAAATTCACTAAAAAATATTGTCTTGTTTGTCTTAAGTATTTTTAAAAAGGTCTTAATCGTCCTTTATGTAAAGGTACCCAATCGATCCAACCCATCTATTTACCAACTAGGGCTGCACGATATTGGACATTTTTTTTGCTGTGATATACTGTATATTGCGATATGAATATAATTTCACCTGATAATTTGAATATCTCTTAAAACAATTTCATTCATTTAGATAGAGGGTGAGCAAGTCTTTTTTTAATCCAGTGCATCATAAAATAAAACCAACTACAAGCATATATAAATATGTCAGAGCAAAAATAAAACAATGCATTACAGTTTTATGGAGAGTCTAAAAGTATTCAAGTACAGAAATTGAACAATCAAACGTAAAATAACATGGTCATCATTGTATAAATAACTTTTTAAAATGTATATTTATTATTATCTTTATCTTTTAATCTTTAATAAAAAATTAAATCCTCCGATGTGACTATTGCAGATACACACATTGCGTTATCAATGCTCAAAGGATATATTGTTCAACCCTTTCACAAACAATACAAAACTTTTTAGTAAATCTCTATTGTGCATACTTCAGTTTTTGACGTTTTTTAAAGTTATGTTGTATGAATACAACCAGGGTCTGCTTGTTTTAATGCATTATTAAAAGTATGTGGCTAAGAAATTATTCATTAGAATTAGTTTTTTGTTCGTTTAGCACTATGTACACTTGAAGTCAGAATTATTTACCCCCCTGAATTAATAGCCCCCGTTTATTTTTTCCTCAATTTCTGTTTAACGGAGAGAAGATTTTTTCAACGCATTTCCAAACATTTATTCATTCATTTTCTGTCGCTTTTTCGGGCCGGGTCGCGGGGGCAGCAGTCTTGGGAGAGAACCCCAGACTTCCCTCTCCCCAGACACTTTCTCCAGAGCTCCTCACCCTATAAGAGTGCGCCCTGCCACCCTTCGAAGGAAACTCATTTCAGTCGCTTGTATCCGAGATCTTGTTCTTTCAGTCATGACCCAAGCTCATGACCATAGGTGAAAGTAGGAATGTAAATTGACTGGTAAATCGAGAGCTTTGCCCTTCGGCTCAGCTCCTTCTTTACCACAACTTACCACCACATCGACCGCATTACTGCTGCCGCTGGACCAATCCGCTTGTCAATCTCATGTTCCATCCTTTCCTCACTCGCGAACAAAAACCCTGAGATACTTAAACTCCTCCACCTGGGGTAAGGACTTTCCTCCAACCTGGAGATAGCAAACCACCTTTTTCCGGTGGAGCACCATGGCCTCCATTTCCAAACAATTTCTAATAGCTGAATTATTTTATCTTTGCCATGATGACAGTAAATAATATTTGTCTAGATATTTTTCAAGACACTTCTGTACAGCTTAAAGGGACATTTAAAGGCTTAACTAGGTTAATTAAGTTAACTAGGCAGGTTAGAGTAATTAGACAAGTTATTGTATAATGATGGTTTGTTCTGTAGACAGTCAAAAAATATAGCTTAAAGGGGCTAATACTTTTGACCTTAATGTTTTTTTTTAAAATACAAACTACTTTTATTCTAGCCGAAATAAAAAAAATAGGACTTCTCCAGAACAAAAAATGTTATCAGACATACTGTGAAAATTTACTTGCTCTGTTAAACATTATTTGGGAAATATTTAATAGAGAAAAAAAATTGAAAAAGAGAGGCTAATAATTCTGACTTCAACTGTAAGTCTGAAATGTTATTATTGTTGGTATTAAGTCTTACATTTGACTTCATTTGACTACCTTAAGCCTCTGCAGATGACAACCAATCAGCTGCTGTTAAGTTGGAGATACTGTCCCCTGATTGTTGAGCTCAGAGTTTGTTAGTGGTTGATATGAAAAAGAGAGTTTTGTGACTGCAGAGTTAAAATTTTTACCAACTAGACTAAGAAACAACCAGAGGACAGCCATTCGACTTAGACATTTACTTAATTCACATATTAAACACAGAATTTTCTTAATTTTTTTAGTTGTGAAGTTTAGCAGGACATGTTTTTTCTTTTCTTTTAGATTTAAACAAAATTTGTATGAACATTACATTCTCTTCAATTCAAATCAGTCTAAAATCCACAAAAAGCCTGTATACTGCAAATAATAATCATCAATAATGTTAGTCAGCCAGTAAAATGAAATTAAACAAAAAAAAAAACAACAATCTTATATTTAGCTATGCATTTTGATTTATTAAATCATTTTTATGAAAATAACTTCATAGAACGCTGTTTTACACTAATTTCAGGCGTTCAATTCAGCTAAATGTAGTTTATAGCTATGAAAATGTGGTTGACATGAATATAAAGCTATACTTATTATCTTGGAAGGTTATTTTGGAGTTATAAAAATAAAACTTAAAAATAAAAGTAACCTTTAGAGAGCATTGTTGTTTGGGTTATTTAATAATAACTATGTTCTACTTATACATTGCACATCTCTAATTTAAAGTGCTCTGTGTGTGCGTGCGTGTGCACCAATGGCGTAGTTTTTGTTTGAATATTAGAGGTGCAAATGTTGAATATTGGGTGGGGGTTACCTCCCTGCTACCCCTCACAAACTAAGCCCTTGCTGTACGCTTGTGTGCATGTGTATGCTTGTGTACATTTGCGTTTGAATGCGTGTTCACCAATATTTGGTTGTGGCGCACACTTTTGAAGAAGGAATAGAAAACAAGCTTCCTGCAACTTCCAGAGTTGCTCCAGTTTTTTTTTTGTCTTTTTCCTCTGAGGAAGTGCTCCATCTGCCTTTGTGTGTGTTGTGATGTGGGCCCCTGTGTTGAAACAGTGGTCTGCTCCGCTTGATTAGGCCAAAAACACACACAGTCAAACCTCATCATGCTTGCCTTCAACTGATATCATGTGTACCAGTTTACACTCTCAGATGCTATTCTCTCATGCCACATTTGGTGGATACACTTTAAGCATTGAGTTGGTTTGTGGTCTGTCCTTCTTATAAAGGATGCTACTGTTTTATGTATGCTTGTAAATGATGCAGTGTCAGATCATTTTTCACCATGTTTACATCTGACCTGTCCTTCATCAGGTTTTTAGCAATAGCAGTGACCCCCAGTGTCAGGATGATGCTTGTGATTGGAACTGTGCCATCACACACGTCTGCAGTGGCATGTTTACATACTTTACCACTAATAAATAGAGACTAGCTAAATTAAAGGAATGACTGTTGTGCTTGAAATTGGTTGGGGTTTAACCACCAGGCTTTTTCTTTTTCCCCTTAGAATAATTCCCTTCCAGAGGCCGCTGAAGTTTAAGGATCTGCTTCAGAAGGTGACAGAAGCTTTCGGGCAGCAAATGGACCTGTACTTCACTGAGAAAGAGGTGGTGCATTGATTCTAGTTATAAAACAACACAATGAAAGTGTAAGACTATATTACATTAGACATTAGATATTAGCCAAAAAGAATGACTATTAGTCATTTTACTTACAGAAGACACCCATTAAAATGCCTTTCAATGTAACAATAGTTTATATACAGTAACAAAAATGCTTGTCATGCATATTTAGATCATTATTCATTTGATGATTCATATTAAAAGATTGTATTTAAAGATTACAGTGCAACCTCAGAAAACGAATTCAATTGTTATTTTATTATTTTGTCACTATTTCAGACCAATAGGATTACCCGTCCTTCAGCAAAATATTTTAGTAACTTAAACCACAAGCACATATATATGTACAGTATAGTTGAAGTCAGAGTTATTAGCCCTTATCTTGACCTTAGAATGGTTTTAAAAAATGCTGTTATTCTGGCCAAAATAAAAGAAATAAGACTTTCTCTAGAAGAAAAATTGTTATAGGAAATACTGTGGTAATTTACGTGCTTCATTAAATATCACATGAGAAATATTTGATTATAAGGAATAAATATTTTACCGAACTAATGATTTTGCCCTCAACTGTATATGATTCTGAATATTCAGCAATCAAAAGAGTAAATTACATTTTATTATATTTTTAAACTAAATAAAGTAGTTTTTTAAGAAAAAAAATGTACATTTTCATTTATTTTTGTTCAAGAAATGGTTATTTCTTTGTTCTAATCTTTCTCAATATTACATGTTTTTAACTAATGAAATGAATCATGTAAGAGATTTATTCCAATAATGCTCAAAAAGCTAATAATTTCAGTAAAACAAAATGCATCTTTTTCAGTGACATTTCATTAAATGAACATTTCTACGCTAATCTGAATTTGTGTATTTATACCTACGTGTCTTGTTTTGTTACCAATATCTCTTCCCTCAGATGTTGGTGGCTCTGAAATGTCAGGAAGATTTGGACCGAGCCATTCAGGGTTTGAGCTCCAGCTCTGGAATGAACAACCTGCTGCGAGTGATCCTGAAAACACCTCCCAACCACCATGTGAGTCCAGGCCAACACAAAGCACAGCCACCCAAACTAAACCCAAACAAAGCCAAAATAAAAACCTTAACCTGCACATGAACTATCACTTAGGCCCTTTTCTGCACACTCGTTCTAATAACAAAGTAAACTTTTTGTTATATCTTAAGAATTTGTGTTCATTATAAGATTAGTTCGATTTTTTTTTAAAAGGAAACCAGAGAACAATCTATAGAAAATAGACCTAGAAACAAACAGAACAGCATAAATATATATATATGTATATATATGTATATGTAAATATATGTGTGTGTCTGTGTTTGATCTTGTGAGTGTGTGTGTGTGTGTATATATATATATATATATATATATATATATATATATATATATATATATATATATATATATATATATATATATATATATGTATGTATGTATGTATGTATATGTAAATATATATATGTATATATATGTAAATATATATGTATATATATATGTATATATATATATATATATATATGTAAATATATATGTATATATATATATATATATATATATATATATATATATATATATATATATATATATATATATATATATATGTATGTATATATGTGTGTATATATATATCGGCTGAATGAATTCAAAAAGGATAAATCTCAACAGTTTAACTCTTGGGGACTTGTAAAATGAGAATTTTCCAAAAAAGTGGAGAGTTCCTTTAAAATCTGTTCTTTTACATTTATAAGGGATAACTTCAAACTTAGAAAATTGTATTTTTGTTCTATAATTTTTATATATTTTTTATTGTAATCGTTTTATTTTGCACTGTATATTTTAAAAAAAAACAATTTCCATTGTTCTGAAGTATATATTTGACATATTGATTTAGCAGAATTCCTCAATAAATGTCTGTCTCTCTACAGTTCCTCCAGGTGAGCGGCCAAGACAAGCAGAGCGAGATGAAGTCATCCAGGTCTCTTGGAGATCTCAAAGCTTCAGTTCTCAAAGGCTCCGAACGAGTGCGCAAACACTCTACAGGTGCGTCACGTCACCTCACACACCCCTAACACACACACACACACAGCAAAAACGACAGTAGATAATGGGTTTAGCTTCGGCTTTGTTTGCACTTTCTCCATCAAGGCCGGGGAATAGCATCAAAGAGCGTGAGTGACGTCAGGGCCGTTTGGAAAAATCATTTAGGATGTTTTGAATGGCAAAGGAACGAGTTGAAATCATCAGTTTCATCCGACTTCCCTGCGCGATTGCATTTATATGATAGTCAGCCAGTTGGAATCAGTTTGCTCTGAATGCATGTTTCAAATGAATGGTTTACTTTTTGGAAAATCGCTCTTGTTAACATGTAAATCATGTGAAATCTTTTTCTCAGAGATGGCTCCTGGTGGGATTCAGGAATGTTTTTGTGATTTAGGCAGAGTTACATTTGACCGTCTCTCAGATTGTAGGTTATATAAAACAACATTTAATTTAAATTTCATGATGCACAACAGATGTTCAACGCCACATTTATCCTATCAACGTAGTGTAGGGATGTTGAATTTCTTAATCTTACTATGCATGTTTAATGGATCTGTGAATGTAAAAACTCCATTTAAAGTCTGTAAGATCTATTAATGTTTTTAAAAGGAGATTTTAAGCTGACCAAGGTTTCATTTACTTGATCAAACATTTGTTAAAAACACCAACAGGCTTGTTTTTCCCAGTGATTTAAAATAATTGCCAAGTAAAAGTTTTCCATTTTTAATATATTTTAAAATGTTTTTTATTATGTATTCATTCATGAGATGCAAAGAAATAAAATGAAAGTAAATAAAAATAAAATAAAATAATAAATAAACAAATTCAAAATACTAATAAAAACTATAATAGTATATTAACAATTCCCAAAGATAGATACAGTTGCAATCAGAATTATTAACCCCCCTGAATTATTAGCCCCCCTGTTTATTTTTTTCCCCAATTTCCATTTAACGGAGAGAATATTTTTTCAACACATTTCTAAACATAATAGTTTTAATAACTCATCTCTAATAACTGATTTATTTTATCTTTGTCATGATGACAGTAAATAATATTAAATATTATTACAATTAAAGTGACATTTAAAGGCTTAACTAGGTTAATTAGGTTAACTAGGCAAGTTATTGTATAACGATGATTTGTTCTGTAGACTATCGAAAACAAATATAGCTTAAAGGGGCTAATAATTTTGACCTTAAAATGGTTTTTAAAAAATTTAAACTGCTTTTATTCTAGCCGAAATAAAACAAATAAGACTTTCTCCAGAAGAAAAAATATTATCAAACATACTGTGATAATTTCCTTGCTCTGTTAAACATCATTTGGAAAATATTTAAAAAAGAATAAAAATTCAAAGGGGGGCTAATAATTCTGATTGCAACTGTAGATGTTTTTGTCTTATAAAAAAGTTTATCTGATAAAGCAACGTGAACTTTAATATAACCGTTCTAATGAGAACAACATGTTTGTTTGTTTGTTTTTTCACGTTTATATGTAAGTGTTTTGAATGTGTCACAATGGGAAGCTTTTTCTATTCACCAGGAAGACGTAGGTCTGATTGGATCATTTACACGATATTCAGTAGCCAAAAAACACAGAGAAGTGAAGTTCATAACAGGAATAATGTTATGCAAAGCAAGAACGAGTGTCATTTCCAAATCGAGCTCTGCGCAGCTCCCTCTTTCTCACCATCTCACATTTATACTGTTATTTTCACACCTGAAACAAGTCAAGAGAGAAGAATGTATCTCCACATCGCATGCCGGATGATGGAGGTTGTAGGTTTTTGCTGGCTGAATGTCAAAGATGTGTTTTTACAGATTTTAGCATGTCAGAGCAGTCAGCATTTGTCATTATAATGGGCTGAAGGAGAAATGCTTTCACACTGCCTGCATACAGAGCATGTTTTGCAGCATGTTTGGCAGATGGAGAATAAAAATAGCATTTAAAGTGCCAATATTGTAAAAAAATGGATGTATTTTAAATAAAAACACAAAGTGGAAATATATGAAGATACTAAATCAAAGAATTATGATAGCATAGATAGCAAAGAATTATGATCATAGCATTCTGACCCTTAAATTGGTAAATTGTTAACGTGTCATCAAATGATTCTTATTTCAAATATGCATAAGAGGATTTTCTGATATATAAACTACTGTTAGACTAAATGACATATCTACTGTAAATCATTGTAAAATATGTGGTTGACATGATTACTTTGAGCTCAGAAATTAAATTGATACTGTTTTTCAGCAGTGGCAATAAAGACTTGCTAAAAAGCTGCATATTCTTTTTACAAAAATACATGTTATTTATTTATTTTATTATTGTTATTTTTAATTTAAACCTTTATTTTACTAGGAAAACCTCTTCAGAGTGTTCTGGACGAACAAACAATAACCATCGCAGACTACACATCAAAATGAAAGAATACTAAATACAATTAAATAAATATTAATCATAAAAATTGAACCACCAATCAATCAATCAATAAACCTTTATTTATGTAGCACCTTACTACAACTAAGGTCAACCAAAGTGGTTTACACCAGTAAAAATCAATTATACAACACAACTTAAATCAGACAAAAACAGAGAAAAGTGTTCATGCTACTATACATTAAAAGCCATTTTGAACAAGTGTGTCTTTTTGGGACTTGAGAAGCTGCACATCAATGGATTTGCTCTTCAGTGTTTGGGCTTTCAGCAGTGAAAATTAAACCACACTGAACTGAATGAAATAGATTTTTACTCTGAAAACTGGACTGACACAGTTTTATTTTCAATTTACTAGAACTTCTATGTTAAGCTGCTTTGACAAAATTTACATTGTAAAAGCGCTATATAAAAAAACTGAATTGAATTAAATTGAATTGAATTGAATTGAATTGAATTAAATTGAATTGATACTTAAGCTTGACTTTACAAAGCACCAAAAAATGTCCAGGCTACAAGTAAAATAGTCTATAAGAAGAATTATTTTTGAAGGATCATGTGACACTGAAGACTGAAGTAATTATTCTTTGATTCACAAGACTAAATCAATTGAAGTTTCAAATATATTCACATAGAAATCAGTTATTTTAAATTGTGATAATGGTTCATAATATTACAGTTTGTATTCTTGATTAAATAATTGCAACGTTGGTGAGCATAAGACATCTTTCCAATACAAACACTTCAAAAGATTTTCAGTGTTCTCATATGTTTCCTTATAGTTACTATTGAAACATCAAATAAAATATTTAGCTGCGTTTATAGATTATTTTGAGGTCATTTTATTACATTTTAAATTTCCATAGCTTCTGAGAGTCATTAAAGTTCCACATATCGATAAATAATGTTACGATGGCTGTTATAACATCAAGTTATTATTGAATCGACTCTTGTTACAGATATGAAGTAGTTTGACAATAAGCATGTAATGTTCATGGGCCAATGACGTCACCACATTGAAATGTCTATATCAAATATATACAATGAATCAAAGATATCATAGATATGATGAAGTTTTAAAGAATGTAAAATAAAAGATGAATGGTTATTAAAAAAATATATAAAATATACGTGAGAGCATTAGTAATCTTTCATTTGGTAAAAACTCAGAAGGGCTTTGCTTTTAAACTTGTTTTTCTAAACTCCGCTTATAAAAATAAAGGAAGGAATTTTTATTAGTGTTTTTATTAGTTTTACATTTTTCAATAATTACCAAAGAACACAACAATAAAAAATACAAGGAATAAGCATTAAAATACAAAGAAAATAATGGTTATAATAATTAAAATAAAGAAAAATAGATAATAAAAAAATAATAATTAAAGAGAGAAAAAAAAAGTTATTATTAAAAAAACAATTAGGGCATATAAATGCTTTCAATGAAAATACAGAGAGCCAGTCAATAGGGGTAGTGAGCATTTTAAGCATCAAAATCTGCATTATAATGGTCCAGGTGATCAAGAAATGGTTGCCATATATTGTAAAACTTAGCAAGATTATCAATAATTCTATAACGGACTCTTTCCATGTGCAATATTTGAGTAAGATAAGTTAACCATGTCTTAAATTGAGGAACAGAATCTGATTTCCACAGTTTTAGAATGGCACTCTTAGCAATAATCATTCCATAAGTTATGGTGCTTTGTATGGACACATTATGATCCAGCAGAGAACTAGAATCCCCAAATATAGCAATTTCTGGGTCGGGTGTAAAGGTAAAACCATACATATCGGAAAACCATTTAAATATGTCACACCAGAAATCATAAGGGAAGGAATGTTTCAGTCTTGTTAATTGAGAAGTGAGTTTACTGCCACTTTTTACCGGCAGAGTTATTTGCATCAATTTTATCCTCTAAAACTCACATTGCTGTTCCACACATTAACATTCTGAAACAATGCAGTGCTACATTGTTACAGCTTGATGCTCAGCAACCAACTTTCGATAACACGCACTGTAAATAAGCAGGCCTTCAGCATTTGCGGGGAAAACATTAGTTAAATAAAACATGTAATTTGGTGTGTGAAACAATTTTATTATTTGTACTTATTGAAACAATATACCGAAACAATATCCAGACTTCTTTGATAACTTATTTTTATGATTTTTTATGGTAAATTATGAGCAGTGTAAAATGTAAAGCTAGAATACCCAGCGTCGGGTTTACCTCAAGTGTGAATTTGACATTTTGACTCCACACCTCAATCTTAGTCATTATTCAGCTCTCTTTCATTAGTTGCTGTGGATATGTTGCTCTTGCATCATCAGACAGTGTGGCGTGTGTGTGTGTGTCTGCAGGGTCTCTAAACACGGGCCGCTCTTCACCACCTCCAGGCAGTGTCCCAGAGGAGCAGCAGCAGATCGCGAGACAGGGCTCCTACACCAGCATCCACAGCGAAGGAGAGTTCATTCCCGAAACACTCGACTCCAGCGTAAGTCACGCTTTGAGCTGCACGTTACTGTTGGGGTTTGAAGTTACATTCGGTATTTTTGTGTATTTCAGGTAGCTTTTGCACTAGCGCTTTTGGTGTGCACCCATTAGATTTGGGTTCATTCGGTTCTATTGTGAACGCTGCGTTCTAAACTCGAGTGCACACCAGCAAAAGGGTGGTCTGAGGTATGGATCATACGAACTCTGCCATGGTTCATTTCTGATGTAAACATTGTTGTAATTGCACAAAATTACAGAAGTGTGACACTATTAATCATGTAAATTGGTCAGACTGTGTATACAGTATGTACACGACCGGTCTAAAGTATATTTTTTTTCCAGGTTTTTTTTTAAAGAAAATTATTCTGTTCTTCAAAGCGGCATTTATTATTTAAAAAAAAAACAATTGTTAAAATGTTAAATATTTATTAACATTTTTTATAACTGCTTTCTTACTTTATGAAGTTTCAAATGAAATTATTACTTCAGTTATTATTAATTTTATTACTACTACTACTAATAATAATGATAATAATAATAATAATAATAATTATGATAATAATAATAATAATAATAATAATAATAATAATTATTATTATTATTATTATTATTATTATTATTATTATAACAATAATTATGATGATAATGATAATGATAATGATAATGATAATAATAATAATAATAATAATAATAATAATAATAATAATAATAAGGATAACAATAATAATATTGATAATGGTAATAATAATAAAAATAATAATGGTAATAATAATAATAATAATAATAATAATAATAATAATGATGATGATAATAATGATAATAATAATAATAATAATAATAATAATAATAATAATAATTATTATTATTATTATTATTATTATTATTATTATGATGATAATGATAATAATAATAATATTGATAATAATAATAATGATAATAATAATAATAATAATAATAATAATAATAATAATGACAAAAAAAAAAATAATAATAATAATAATAATAATAATAATAATAATAATATTGATGATGATAATGATAATAATAATACTATTGATAATAATAATAATAATAATAATAATAATAACAAGAAGAAGAAGAAGAAGAATGAAAAAATGATAATAATAATAATAATAATAAAAATAATGATAATGATAATAACAATATTAATAATAATGATAAAAATAAGTATTATTATTATAATTATAATAATAATAATTATTATTATTATAATTAATAATAATGATATAATGATGATGATAATAATAATAATAATAATAATAATAATTATTATTATTATTATTATTATTATTATTAATCTTAGAATGATTTCTGAAGGATCTTGTGAGTAATGAAGCTGAAAATTAATCTCTAAAATCACTGGAACAAATGATTAAATTAAATTATAAACTACTTTTGAACAGGTTTTTTATAGTGCATTAACATTTCACAATTTTACAATTTGTACTGTATTTTTGATTAAATAAATGCAGCCTTGGTGTGCAGGAGAAACTTGTTTTAAAAAATAAATATCCTACTGACCCCAAACTTTTGACCGGTAATGTATATTCGCAGTAAGTATATAAGCAGACATCCCAAGTTTCCTCCAGCATAGAGACTCCCTGATGCCCACAAATGAGATATAATGTCCCAGAACACCCAAGCCACCCCCCATCCCTCCCTTCATCTACATCGCAATCTCCCCTCCCCCGCTATTTATCTGTGTTGCAATTGCCAAAACCCCCCACCCCCCACTCTTCATCTACGTCGCCGTCCCCCCTCCTGGAAATTACTTTGATCAATTTGGGATGTCTGTAAAAGTGTAAATACGCTTTTCTAACAGAAATAATGATGCATTACAAACAGAAGTATATCAGAATCAGAATCAGTTTTATTGCCAAGTGTACTTCACACATACAAGGAATTTGTTTTGGCTACAGAAGCTTCCAGTGTACATAAAGTGACAAGTGACAACACAAAATAAATATGGAAAAAAAATGATAAACATTAAACAGATGCGGTTAGTCAAGAAACCTGGATGTTGAGTTGAATGTACAGATTGTTATAAATATACAGGTTATAAGGTGCTGTGTACAAGTGCAAATGTAGAAAGTATTGCATTGTATATTGATATAAGGTGCTGTGTACAAGTGCGTATGAGAAAGTATTGCACATATTTATTGCACAGTAGGGGAATATTTAACTGTTCATAAGGTAGACAGCCTGAGGAAAGAAACTTTTCCTGTGTCTGGCTGTTTTTGTGCTTGGTGCTCTGAAGCGCCAACCAGACGGTAATAGTTCGAACAGGTAGTGTGCTGGGTGTGAGGCGTCCAGAGTGATTTTGCGAGCCCTTTTACTCACTCTGGAAGAGTACAGTTCTTGAAGTGTAGGAAGGGTTGTGCCAGTGATTCGTTCAGCAGTCCGCACTATTCGCTGTAGTCTACGGAGGTCGGTTTTGGCAGCTGAACCGAACCAGACGGTGATTGAAGTGCAGAGGATGGATTGGATGACAGCTGAGTAGAACTGTACGAGCAGCTCCTGTGGCAGGTTGAACTTCCTCAGCTGACGAAGGAAGTACAGTCTGAGGAAGTTCAACCTGCTAAGTTCAAATATCTAATTTATGCTCAACCTCAATCCATTGCTCAAATAACAGTTTCCAGTGGACACTTTGATGTAAAATCTAAATAAAAAAACACCCCATAAAACACATCAAAAATGGAAAATAATTTGATGTCAAAACCTTGACGTCTATTTGACATCCACATATTAATGTCTTTTTGACAAATTAAATAATGACACAAAAAGTATGACAACAAGTTAGATTGGTGTCAAAAAAACATCAAAAAGGATTTACAGGACAGTCCTGTGATGTGTTTTTTAATGCCAATGTTAGATGTCATTTTGATGTTGTTTTGACATCAAATCGATTTGGCATATTTGATCAGTGTTTGATGTTGTTTTACATCAAGTTGCAGGCTGGGTTTTCTTGAACTTTTGAACTTTACATATATGGTAAATAGATGCATTTACCTCAGTGTTGCCACTTTGAAAACAATACTCAATTTTTTTGTCTAAGGTTCAAACACTTCATCTACGCTGTTGTAAGCTAGCAACATCTGCCATTGTGAGGACGCAAACTCATGTGATGACAGGAAGTTCAGAACCAAAAACCACTATGTGAACATAGTCTAATGGCAGGAGGTAGGAGGTCAAGCATACTCTGGTTCAAACCAGCCAAATGAACCTAATGTGAAAGCACCATTGACGTCAGCGTGAAACGAAAATTTTAGTTTTCTTCTCTATTGTGACATATATTGAGTTAAACCGCCTCTAAAGGAAATAAAATATAATTATTAGTATTAGGAGTTGATGTGATTTGATCATTGGATTGTCGTCACTTGCTATTGGTCGATATTATGTGAGTGACAGTTTGTCCTGCCTGCTTTGAGTAAAGATGACCAATGAGGACATGACAAAAAATTGCTTACAATGTATTGTCTTGCACTAATACGTTCAGAATTCTTCTCTGATGAATGTAAAATCTAAGTAAAAATATGTATACACTAGAAAGGCAACCAGTTTTAAACCTCATGCATATGTAAATGAGTATGATAATCCAGAGTGTGGAATCTCCAAACCTGGATTAAAATATTTGGAACAAGATAAACCAGGATCACAGTGAAGCACAAGTGGATGTTTGTTTTGAGTGACCCAGATTGTTTCTGATTAAGACTGATCCTGGGTTAACAAAGTGCGAAGAAACAATGCTGTGTGTTTATGGTCATTTCGTCCTGTACTTTGCCTTGTTTAACTGTGTGCTTTATAAGAGTCAAGGGAGAGGAAGCAGTTCAGGCTCATGGAAAATCTGACGTCAGTCTTGTGGAGGACTAAAGATCAGATGCACAAAATCTGATGCAGGGAAATGATGTCATGTGTGTTTTTGTGTGCAGATTATGGAGCCGTTCGGCAGCGCTAATGGATCTCTTTCCAGCAGCTGTCAGTCACTGGACCAGGCGCTGGACAGGTGAGACCAACACCTCTTGAGGGACATTAGGGATAATTTATGAAAATTTAATGGGTAAAGTAGAATTTGTGGAAATTTGACACAACAATAATTGCATAACACTTAAAACAGTGACCGATGCCTGTTTGCTAGTGGTTGCAGTTTTATTTTATATATTTTTTATTAATTTATTTTAATTTAATATTTTATAATGATTTTTAAAATAATAATTAGTCAATTTAAAAAAACATGTATTTTTATAACTTATTAAAATTTGATTATTATTACTGTTGTTATTATTATTATTATTATTATTATTATTATTATTATTATTATTATTATTATTATTATTATTATTATTATTATTATGTGTAATCTGCTATCATTTGAATATCTGTTTAAATTTTACGTTTATCTGATGCCATTTCAATATAAATAAAATCTGTTTTGTTTTGTTTTGTTTTTGGTTTTGCTTTGGTTTTGTTTTGTTTTGTTTTTGTTTTGTTTTTGTTTTGTTTTGTTTTGTTTTGTTTTGTTTTGTTTTGTTTTGTTTTGTTTTGTTTTGTTTTGTTTTGTTTTGTTTTGTTTTGGGTTTTGCTTTGCTTTGCTTTGCTTTGCTTTGCTTTGCTTTGCTTTGCTTTGCTTTGCTTTGCTTTGCTTTGCTTTGCTTTGCTTTGCTTTGCTTTGCTTTGCTTTGCTTTGCTTTTGTTTTGTTTTATTTGTTTTATTTGTTTTATTTGTTTTGTTTTTTTCATTTCATTTTTTGTCTGGTATTACCTACAAAGTGTTTTATTACATTTTGTTTAACATTCTCATTATTTTATTTTAAAATTGGTTTTAAATAATTTTTTAAAGTCATCACAAAGTATTTTAGCAACAAAACTAAAAACAAACTACATAAATAAAAATCACCCCCAAAAAATTATTAAATCTATTAGTTGATTTATTTATTTATTTTTCCATGTAATTACATTTTTCAGTTAATCTGCTATCATTTAAATATCTGTTTTTTATTTTACATTTATCTGATGCCACTTCAATGTAAATAAAACTTGGTAAAAAGAAATCAATATGTTCAAAATGGTTTTGTTTTGTTTTGTTTTGTTTTGTTTTGTTTTGTTTTGTTTTGTTTTGTTTTGTTTTGTTTTGTTTTGTTTTGTTTTTTGCTTTTTGCTTTTTGCTTTTGGTTTTTTGTTTTGTTTTGTTTCGTTTGCTTCGTTTGTTTTGTTTTTTCGCTTTGTTTCGTTTCTTTTGTATGGTTTTACCTACAAAGTGTATTATTACATTTTGTTTAATATTTTTTTATTATTTTATTTTTTTAATATTATTTTCTAATTGGTTTTAATTTATTTTTGGAGTCATCACAAAGTATTTTAGCAACAAAACTGAAAACAAACTACATAAATAAAAATCACCCCAATTTTTTTTTTTTATTAAATAATCCATTTGGTGATTTATTTATTTATTTTTCCATGTAATTACATTTTTCAGTTACGTGGCAATTTCTTTAAGCATTATAAGTTTGGTAATTTTCAAGACCAAATAGCTGCACACCTCTTTTAATGAGCATGTGATCAATTTATGGAGTCATCATTAAGTTTTTTAGCAACAAACCTGAAAACAAACTACATAAATAAAAATCGTCCATCAACAAAAAATAAAATAAATGAAACATTTCAATAATGGATTTATTTATTTATTTTTTTCATTTAATGTCATTTTCAGTTACATGACACGTTGTTTTTAAGCATTGTAAGTTTTGTCATTTTCAAGACCAAATAACTGCACACCTCGTCTAATGAGCACATGATAATAATCCTGGTCTGATAAGTGTGTCAGCGGCCCAGAGAGGAAGTGGAATCAGGTTAGGCAGGAAGTGCTTGATGTGAGTCTGGCGACAGCTCTTATCTGGACGCCTGGATGCCAGTGCTATCACTCAGAGAAAGAGCAGTCTGTCCCGCTTTCTGCTTTCTGTTGTTATAAACAGAGCCAGTCAATAATGCAGCGTGAACACACACACACACACAGGGGAGAGAAAGAGTGAGAATGAAAGACAGGAAAGTGAGAAAGAGAAAGGAAAAGCTTGCTTTACCTGCACGAGCCTTATCTGACTTTTAGCCTTCAGAACAATGGCAGGAAACAAGTGTATGTGTGTGTGTGTGAGAGAAAGAGATTTATATTGCTTCTGTTAGGTGAGCAGAAATGGGGTTGTTTGCATCTTAAAACCTACATTAAATCAAAATATGAACTTTATGCAAGAATTTTTACACTATTACACTTGTAATAAAATTATTATTAATATCATTATTATTATTATTATAATTATTTTCATAAACTTAAAGAGAGACATTTTCTAACTTCATTGGTTGTCTTTGAAAACCTGTAGGTGGATTTTATGGGGAGGACCCAGTACTTTTTGAATGGAAAATCAAAAGTGTGTGTTTTTCTAATACAGATACTCAATGAGAACGCGTGTTTCTTCACGCACAGTGCTGCAATTTGTCATGCGCAGTCAGATAAACTGCAAGTCACGAAAGTCGTTGCACACATAAAAGTGCAATGATGCATATAGGAATTGAATTATCGGATGAATTCGTACATCTCTAATAAAGTATTTGTTGATTTGTTTGTGTCCAAGCAAACATGGCGGGCGAGCAGACAAACACACACACACACACAAACACAGACACACACACCGTTTTGCAGGTACAGTGAGACTCCACCCACTGCTGCGCGACTCAAAATGCGCAGAACATCAAGAGCGCAGCACGATTTAAACGCATAAGCTGAAATAAAATTATGAAAAGTTGCAGGAGTTCATTTGCTCGCGGTGAAATTCTTTTTATTATATTTTAATTGAGCCATTTATTTTTATGCTTCTAATGAAATAACATTCAAACCCCTAGCTTCATTTAAGTTGGAGGCTAGTCAGAGCTACTTTTTTAGATGGTGATTGATAGTTGATCCACAGCATTTTGAACATTTAGTTTTAGCGAACAAACCATCATAAATAAACTCATGATACTTTTGATGAGACAATCATGATTAGCCTATTTCCTTTGCTTCTCTGTCTGTGCGCTGCTACAGTTTATCAGTTCAGTATGTACACTATGTTACATAACTGTTGGTCATGTCTTTCTTGTGTTAGACCATTTTGTGCTGTACCGCGCAGTACTGCATCATTGTGTGTGGTCACATTCATTCACTCGGGCCTTCTCAGTAGCTGCATCTGTACTTCACTAAAATAAACTATTGGATTTTTTATTTTTTTTATCAGAATTTTATTTCTTTATTATTTTATATTACATATTATTATTATTAATATTATTATTTTGTGCGTTCACACTGAAATAAAAATATGTTTTTATGTGGGAATGTAAGTGATTTGCTGATATACTGCAACGGCTGCTTTAAATACGAGATCAATGTAGTGTACTTTGATGCTCTCGCCACCTTCGATGTGAACGCAGTTAGATAATGAAAACTAAATAGAACAATAAACTAATTTATTATATTTCTTTCTGCATTAACATTTTTCCAAAGAAGCTCTTTTTTTTTTTTTTTTTTTTTTTTTTTTTTTGTAAAAACGTAATTAGTTGCTCCGCCTCTTAATTGGCTTTAATTTTCTGCTGACATCATCAAATCCTCTTACTTAACTTTGCCCCTTAACAATGATGATGTCAAGTCCTCCTTGACTTTGCTTTCTTGTTGATTATCTCATTTGGCTCTGGGAAATATCACAGGTTATTGAAATGAGCTATGTTTTGTTTAGCTGGTTAATGTTGACTTGAAACCCAGCTCTTGATTGTGTCATGTTGATTGGCTGGGATTCAGAATCAGTGATATTTTCAAGATGAAATCCTGCAACAGCATGTTGATGTGTGAGAGCCTCTTTGTTTTCTGAATCAGTGCCAGCTACAGCTCTCATTGATTTAAAGAAGAAAAAAAAGCTTCTAACCACCCGCAACTGAGCAAGTGATGGCAGAATGGATTTAGTCATTTGTTTCCCTGGAAAATATGATTAATGCCATTATTCATCTGTTGTTGTAGAGCCAGTATTACAGAGAACTTGAGCACAAAAACTACTTTTCATGGAAAGAATTGAGTTGTTTTGCTGTGCTATGTTATGCTTAATTTTTTAGCTATGTTGATGGAAACTGTATGTTTATTCTAAACAATTTATTTATTTATTATACTTTGCAGTTCATAGAATGTTGAGTCTTCTTTTTAAATCATAATCTGTAGATTTTTTTTTTATATATATAATTATTTTTTGGGGTTTCACCTTTAATTTTGATAGGACAGTAGGGAGTATTGACAGGAAAGTGTGGGGAGCAGAGAGAGGGGAAGGATTGGCATAGGACCACAAGGCGGGAATCAAACTATGGTCGGGGCAAGCACCGGAGTGCATGTGTCGACGCACTAACTACTACACCACTGGCACTGACTAGATTTTTTTAAAGAAGTTACCAAAGCTATGTTTAGTTGATCATAAATACAATAAATACTATAAAAAGTAAAATTGTCAATCAAAAAAATTATATTGATTTTGAATTTTGTTAATTTTAAACTATCATTTTTAATTTGTTTTTGTTTTGCCTGCAATTTGTTTTGTTGCATAAGATTTTTGTGGAATTGGGTAAATTTTTTTAAAATATAAAATCAAAATCAATATAAAATCAATATCACAATAACAGCATTTATTTAAAACATTAATCTTTTCTCACACCAAGTTCTTACAACTAGTTTTTATGCTAAATTGAATTAATAGTCTCGATTACATTTGCCTTTGGAATACTGGATTCTTATTGGTCAATCACAACATTGCAAGGAATGTTATTCCCCAATAACAACCAATTAAACGAACACGGGCACATTTGGGGTATAATAGTGTTAATACACCTGTTTATTAGCTTGTTGGGCTTAATGTAAGGGATAATGTACACCCAGGAGGTTGATATTGCAGTATATATATATAATGTTGCACTAACATGTGCATTATTCAGTCACAAGATAGAGCCAAGCAGAAATTAATAAAGCCAGTAGACTATAGACTATATGAAAATGTAGACTATCTACATGTTATTCATACATAAGACGGCACCAGTCCAAAAAAACGTGGCGTGAGAGACAAGCGGATACATGGGAATGTGGATGTAATATATAGATTTGAATGCATTCACTGACAATCAAAGTTACTGGATGAGACTGTTATTTAGTGGTTGTTAACTAGAAATAACCTACCTTGGAATTTCATGATTGAGAAGCATAATAATCCGTTATAACAACCGGCTAGATGTACATTATTACATACATAATATATTATTGTTAAACTTATTGCTAAATCTATTTAGTATATTGAATTTTACGTGATCTAACAAATTATTAATTTATACATTTTAGCAAATGTGTTGATGATGTTGTTGAGTATATGTCCTTTCTGAGATCAGAGGTGTCATCTCACCAGCAAGAAATTGCAAAAACATGAAACAAATTTAATCAAATCAAAACTAAAATACATGCTCAATGATTCCACTTTTGGACTACCACTTTTAGTAAAGCTTTGGCTTCATTCATTTGGGTGCATTTGGATGGTGTCCAAATAACGTTACTCTACATTGTGCAGATTTGACAGACGCTTAACTGACACTTCAGTGCGTTATTCAAAAGCACACAGAACCACTGTTGAGTGGTCAGACGTTAGTGTGCGGAATCAGGTATCAGGTAGAGAAGATTCAGTTCAGTTTTACAGCAGGTGGCAGACACTCATGTTGGCACTCGAGGGACTGTTGGGTACAGGAATGTAGGCCAGGCAGACGGAGAGACCCGTGCAAAAAATAACCTCTTGTTTCTGCTTGTGTTTCTACAGCCCGCCATTCTCCCAGAACAACCGGGACAACAATTACCTGAACCTCAACTACGAGTACAAAGGTGAGCCTGACATCAATGTGGATCTGTGTGCTTGTTATAATGGTTGTTCGGTCCTAGGATGACAACTATAAAGATTTTCTAAAAATGGCTCCGAATGTAAAACAATAGCAGAGCATAGTTCTAGCCACAACATTGCTGAGGAGTTATATTGTTGGAATTACTTTGAGAATGAAACACTGGCAGTGAATTCAATTCAACTCGTTGTTGTGTTCTAAATGATTGGGGCAGCTAAAATATTGAGATGGCTTTTCTCTTAATTTGAGGCAATATTTCCTGCATTTTATATGTTTTAAAATGTAAATATCTTGTAAAATTTGTATAGATTTTTTTTTATATCAACAACTATTGAGCCCTGTTGTTTATGTAAAAGAAACAAAAAAAAACATAAGAGTTTGACTTACTCTATAAAGCTTGATAAACAAAGGACTCTAAATGATCAAAATAAACAAAACTAACTTTGTTATTAAATAACTTCTGCATTAGCATAATCATTGGCATTAGAAAGACAATAAAAAAAATAGTTTTATCAAAAACATGTATTTCTTAGTTTAATCAATAAGCATTGTAGGACAACTGCACTGTTTTGTCCGAATGAATTAAAATTACACAGATTTTACCAGCTGTAAGGGCTTTAGATTTAGATTTGTTGTGAATTATATTTATATGCATTTTGTGTATAAATAGTCTGCTTTTCTATTGTGAAAATAGAAATGATCAATTTACATTTGTGATCATATAAATAATTGTGCGATTGCTATTTTTGACCTGTTTTGACCTTTAAATTGAACTTCTTTTTTTCCTCCCTATAAATCATTGTTAAAGCAACAAAAAGTGTAGCGATCGAATCAACTCAATTCAGTTTTCAGTTAATCTTTTTTTACAATGTAGATTGTGTCAAAGCAGCTTGACATAGCAGCTCTAGTAAATTGAAGCTGTCAGTTCAGTTTTCAGAGCTGAAGTTCAGCTTAGTTCAGTTCAGTTTAGTTTAAATTTCACTGCTGAAAGTCCAAACACTGAATAGCAAATCCATCGATGCGTAGCTCGACAAATCCCAAAACCAAGCAAACCAGTAGCGACAGTGGCGAGGAAGAAAACTTCACCAGCTGACGAAAGTGAAGGAAAAAATCTTGAGAGAAACCAGGCTCAGTTAGGCACGACCGTTTCTCCTCTGGCCAAACTTCTTGTGCAGAGCTGCAGTCTAGGTGCTGAAGGCTGGACGTCCATCGTGGAGAAGCTGCAGGTATAAATAGGTCACCGGCAGGTGTTCAGGCTGGCCCATGGGATCAATGCAGAGAGTTGTTTGTCACTGGAGTCTTTCAGTCTCATGCACTCCACACCTTCATGACCACCACAGCATCTGCTCAGGATACGGTCTGGTCCAGGATTATGGAGACCACGGGATAAGGAAAAACAGACTAACATAAGCATAGATGCCGTTCAAATTATAAAGTCTTTTGGGAAGTGTTCCCGGCTCCAGTTGCCCTAATAAATGCAGCCTAACAATCCTTTAGAGGATTTGGATTTCATAAGCATTTGTGTTTTATGTGTATGCTAATGCAAAGAGATGTGACTTTAATATAGATTTTAACTGGCAGGGTGTCTGTAATCATCACACTGCACTATACAAACAGTATATTAAATAGAAAGCCATTAAAATTATTGTTGTTATTTGTCCCGCTAGTATTTTTGTCTGTTTTTCTAAATTAGCCAAAAATCAAACATGCCATTTTCGACCGATAAGTTTTGTCAGCTGAAATTTGCTGGATGTTTTATATATACATTTTAGTTTGTTTTGATACCGCAGTGCACAGGCTTCAAATCAACAGATTTTCGCTTGTGTAGACTCGTATCATTATATTTATATTAATTGTTATCAGTGTAAACAGGCCTTTTTCAGCTTCTAACTACAGTTCAGTTGAATGTGGATGTGACTGTAACTGTTTCTAAACCTAACCATAGCTGCTTTGACCTGTACTGACTAGACAGCTAGCTCATTAGTGACTGATTTGACACTGTACTCTTACTGTACAGCATTATTTCTGTCTTCAGTCAGTGTCATGTGATCCTTATAAAATCATTTCAATTTGTATTCAGATTTGTTGGATTTACGCTCCAAAATTAACAGCTTTAAATGAAGATGTCTTATTATCGTATTTTTTTCCAAGTGCTTTATCTTGGTTTTTAGAATGTTTACTTCAGCGTGCTACAAAATAAGACAAAAAATTATTGATTAAGAAATGGATTTTTTTTTTGCAGCGTGACGCCTGAAAAGTCAGTGTATATATTCAGCTCACTAGGTTTTTCCACAGAGTCACAGACCTGTATCGACAGAGAGAATGAATGAGATCTCCTCACTCTTTTTTCCGCTGTGCTGAAAGATTGAAAGTTACTGGAGTGGTTAAAGAGGAGATTTGGTTTAGTATTTTCAGCGGCTCTCTCCAGCTCCTGCTCTGCTGTTTTTCCTCTCGAGCGACCATCAAATAGAGCAGGCCTGACCGATAATGAGAGAGTCATCTTCTCCAACAGAGAGGACACACACATGCATACACTCACACACCCCATGGAAACTTTCCTTTTGATGCACAGAAATCCCAGTATGAGAGTAGAAGAGCTCTATAAAACAGACTGTGTAAGGAGCCGATTACACCAAACATGCCTTTCCGTTCTGAGAATGCAAGGTTTTTGTTGACAAGAAAAAAGAAGTGCACTGCGCTTTTTATGTCGCTAGGTAACAACTGAATCAGCTGCGTATTGAGCATGAGCCCTGCTGTTGATATTGTTATAATTGTAGTATTTAATAATATTGTGATATTCAAGATAACCGTCATACAGCTCCGAATAGCTCGAAACAGCGACCACTAGTCTCTCCTTTATATTTAAAAGCCTCCATAGTCATCTTACCAGCACAAACGCTGCTTTCCCCTTCAATCGAAACCCCGCCTCTGCTTTTATTTGATTGGAGGATGATAAAGATACGACTGACATAGCATGTTTTTTACACTTAGAGTTGACTAATGTTGATGGCAAAAATGGGAAGCACAGCAGGCGGTTAAAATGTGCAGAGGATGCACAAGCAATGTGCAAAACGATCGTGGCCATTGGAAAACCGGCGGCTCTCAACATGAAAAATGCTATTTTCATGCTACTAATATTGTTTATTTTTACATATACTGGTGTTTATTCTTTAGGTACTAGTGTGTTTAGTTAGTAATAATACTAGTAGTAATAATAATACTAGTACTAGTTACTAGATTTATTCATTCATTCATTCTTTTTTTTTCAGCTTAATCCCTTTATTAATCAGGGGTCTCCACAACGGAATGAACCGCCAATTTATCCAGCATATGTTTTTCGCAGGCGGATGCCCTTCCAGCCACTACCCATACTGGGAAACACCTATACACACTCGTTCACACACATACACTACGGCCAATTTAGCTTATTCAATTCACCTATAACGCATGTCTTTGGACTGTGGGGGCAATCGGAGCACCCATTCGACTACAGTTATTAAGCAAGTTTGGAGTAAAAATTAAACATGGTGTTTTAACATATTTTCAGATGTAGCAGCAAATGCAAAACAGCTGTCTTTATCACTGAACGATTATTTTGATTTCATCATCACGCAATTAAATCATCTGTGATAACAAAGGTCATTTTGCGTAGCTTGTCAGTGAACCACGACTCTGTGTAGTAAAACTGATTGACTAGTAGCTGCTTTACTGGAAATTTGTATGAAAATCACCTTTGATTAATCGTCCAACCCTACTACGTGTATCATTTTGCTTTTACTATACTAGTTTTTATATTTATATTTAGATATCAGTGCTTGCTTCATTTGTGAACAGTATTATGTTTATTTCTTTCAACTTTATTCAGTTGTGACTTGTATATATTTCATTCCAGACTACAACATACTTTATCTAATAATAAAAATAATAATACAGTAATATTTTTCTTATATTAAGCTGTTATTTATATAGCAGACCATTCAGATTATTAATAAAAAATAATTACCATTGTTGTTATTATTATTCATTCATTTTCTTTTCGGCTTAGTCCCTTTATTAATCTGGGGTCGCCACAGCGGAATGAATCGCCAACTTATCCAGCATTTGTTTTACGCAGCGGCTGCTCTTCCAGCTGCAACCCATCACTGGGAAACACTCATACACTTCTATTCACACACATACACTAAAGACAATTTAGGTTACCTAATTCACCTGTACTGCATGTCTTTGGACTTGTGGGGGAAACTGGAGCACCAGAGGAAACCCATGTGAACACAGGGAAAACATGCAAACTCCACACAGAAATGCCAACTCACCCAGCCAATGCTCGAACCAGCGACCTTCTTGCTGTGAGACAAGAACGCTACCCACTGTGCTGCCCGTTATTATTATCATTATTTATTATATTTTATTATTATTACATTTTACATATTTACTTTTTGTTATAACAACAACCGTTATTGTTGTTATTATTAATAATAATAATAATAATAACTGTTGTTATTATTGTAATAAATAATTATATACTCTTATTATTATTATTTTTAATTTTTTTTTGCATTTATCATATTTACTTTTTGTTGTGCTTTCTAAAACAATTCTGTGTCTTTGTCCATTATTTGTAATAAAGCCTTGAATTTAGCACTATAATGATTTTATAAGATAATTATTTATATGTAAGGTAAAATAAACACCTTGGTTTTTGTCAGATACTATATTAGAATCTAGGTAAAGTTGATGTGCCCTGAAAGCAAGGCTGTGTGTTCTGCTCAGCTGATTGTACAGTAATAGCCCTGCTTTAGTAGTGTCACTGAATGAATGAAGTGTCCTGTGGTAAAATAAAAACCTCCTTTAAAACAGCAGACTTTGCTTATCTGTTACGCTGAGACGTGTTTATTCACTGACTGCACACATTTCTTCATATCCGATGCTCTCATCGATTTGATTATCAGCATTTGCTGTGTTCTGTAAATGGAGATAAATGTGTGTTTGTGATGTGCAATAACCGGTCTGTGTGTCTCTGCTCCCCCTGCAGGGCGACATGGAAAACACGGCACATTCCCTCGCCAGTTCCACATGTCCAGCCGCAGTAAAGACTACGGTGACGGTGAGCTGCATGATAACAACACTGACTGACTGATATACTACTGATGTTTATCAATATAGACAGCAGGAGAGACTGTGTGCTGTTCAGGATTCTAACATTATTGACGGCCTTTATTTGAGTCTTAACAGGTTCATTTTAAATGGTTACATATTTTAAAATAAATTGTAATTAATATAAAATTAGATAATGAAAATAATTTATGCTCTTCATCTTTTTTGTTATAATTATAAAGATATTATTTGAACAACATCTAAATCTTTATTACTGACTTCCTAATAATAACAACAATAATAATAATAAACATTATTAAAATAACAATTAATTTGTTATTGTTTTAATGTTTTATAATATTGAATTTAATAAAATTAAGTTGTTGTTGTTGTTGTTATTGTTGTTATTATTATTATTATTATTATTATTATTATTATTATTATTATTATTATTATTATTATTATTATTATTATTATTATTATTGTTGTGGATTGTGTCAGTAGTTGTTATTGTTAGTTGTTAGAGCAATAGTTTGTCTTCTATTACTTAGTTTTTTATTTTTAATTCAATAATAATAATTTTATTACAATATTAATGATCATAGTCATGATCATAAGTTGGTGATAATAATTATAATGGTGTATTCAGGTTAATTTCAGTAATTTAATGATGTATATCTGTTTTCGCTTGATTTTGTAATTGTTAATGAATAGAATTTTATATTTTAATAATAATAATAGTCATAATAATAGTAATAATAATAGTAATAATAATAATAACAGTAGTAGTGATAATAATAATAATAATAATAATAATAATAATAATAATAATAGTAATAGTAATAAAAATAGTAAAATAATAGTAATAATAATAATAGTAGTAGTGATAATAATAATAATAATAATAATGATAATAATAATAATAATAATAATAATAATAATAATAATAATGAGGAAGATGAATTATTATTTTGTAATTCTAAACTATAATAGTATACATTTATAATTCATAATATATAATTATCATTATTATAACAGCAACAATAATAAATACATGCATTTTTATTAGTTTAGTTATTGTTTTGTTTTATGTTTTAATAAGGGATTGAATATATTATTATTTAGCATTTAGTTGTTGTTATAATTTGTTACAATTATGTATATTTCTGTCTTATGAAATCTTAAATTTAATAATATTAATTAAACTTTATTAAAATCACTTAATAGTCATTTTTTCTTTTATTATACATTATATATTATACATCGTATTTTATATATTATTCTGGGTTTTATAATAATAATAACTACAATTATTTTATGTATAATTTCACAACTATACAAAATTCTTTTTTTGTGATTGTGCAAATATTTTTTTTACTTTTTACTATTTCATTGAAGTTAATAATTATAATGAATTTGTTATTATTGTGTATTTATCCGAAATCGGTTCTTGAATTTTAAGTTAGTTTCTTTCTGTCCCAAGTGAATTTATTTTAAAAACCATCACATACGTTTTCTTTCTCTTTCACAATTACACCATTTGTTTTCATCAAGCACCACTGCAAAGCCTGTGCATTGAAAAACTGGCATTAAAAGCTGGCATTTGGACCCACTTCTCAATTCTCCAAGCGCCTCATTAGTAAATTAATTCTTTGGTTAACATTTAAGCGGCTGCTTTCTTATCCAAAGCGACTCACAGTCTACTAATTGCGTGCAGTGTCTCTGTGGATCATGTTATCCTGGCGAATCTCCTACTTGGAATCAAACATGCATTCACAGTCCAGTTCCATAAATTGTTAGACTTCCACCAGCAAAAAATATATAAAAGCCCATTTTTGCCCATCTGAAGAGACCGGAAGGCTAGTTTAGACTGATTTAAAACTGCATATTTGAGAGCTCAATCCAGAATCTAGAAGAGATAAAGCTGTGCTCATGACCATGAACTCCGCCAACATGAAATGTGTGTGTGTTTTATTTGTGTTTCCCCTGATGAGGCTCACTGACTGTTGCAAAACACTGAGCTGAGAGCAGTTTCCGGCCTTGTGGAAAGCTTGATGGAGGAAGTCAGAGACAAAGGAAAAGAAGAGCGTGAGAGAGAGAGTGAAGGAATCAGGGAAAGGGAATATAAAGATACATGATGTGTTGATCACGTTTGCATGAAAGTATGCAAACAAAGAACTTTGCATAGATTTGGAGGCAATGTTTTATATGCCTTTGGCAGATGCTGTTATGAAAAGAGATTATAGTGTGTTTTTAAGGTAATAATGCATTGTGTGTGTTTCTTGGCAGTCAAATTTGTGAACTTTGATGCTAGTAAATGGCATTTTTAAGGGAAACCACTGTAGATGAATAGAGTAATGAACTAATATTAGATAGCATACTTTTAAAGTTGATTGATTGCATTACATTTAGAATGAGCCATTATTTAACTAATTATGTGCTAATTTGCATACATTTCTAGCACAAAAAAACCTTAACACGTTCAAAATGTTTAAGACTCAAATGTTTTTACTAAGTGGATTTGGAAAACTTTTTCTGGCGGTTCGCATCCACAATTTCTTTATAGAATAAAATGTTTTTAATCAGGCATATTATTAATGGTGCAGTATGTAAGTTTGACCCCCAGTGGTTGTACTAGGTATTGCATGCCTGGTTCAAAACACACGCAAGCGCAGGTTGCCAGATTGATGACACCAAAGGAGCAAGATTGACTATCGAGCCTAAGGGCTGATTTAAGCCATCAACACCTGAAATTTGAATTTTACAAACGGCTTCTATTTCTTGCAGCTGAACAACAGGATAAACTGACAATGATTACCTCGGGTACACCTCATGTGCTTTATTCAGTGTTCAATGCTATTAATGTGAGTTTAAATGCCATTTTACATGACGTTTATTGCCATACTACTGAAAGCTCACCTCAGATCTTGACAATGAAATAAACAGTTTCGAATTGAACTTTAGAACTGTGACTCAAAATCAACAGATGTCAGTGATGTGATTCAGCATGTACATTTAATTATGTTAAAGAGGTTTAATATGCATTAATTAGTTTATAAACCTTACCATTTTATCGGAGTGCAGTGAGTGCACTATTCTGCGCTTTTGAATGGCTTAATTTAAATTTCTGTTGTGTTTGGTCTGGTGCAAACAGCCAAATTGGTTAAAACTGTGCATCTCGTCACGTAGCGTATTTTTAGGACACGAGGTTATAATGTAAATTGCTCAGCTAATGTTTATGTTCATAATATTTATATTTGCTAATTAATAACCTCATATGGAACTCTGAATTTGTGTTTGATTTCGGAGTCTGCTACTGTCCTGTAGAGGTCGCATTTTGGTTGTGGACACACACTTTGAGAGCCTTGCTGACTGAATGAATCAAATAGCTGTTTTCCACAAAGGCCACCTGGGGTGCTGAAATATAATTGGCTAAACTGACAGTGGGCGGGTTAAATGACCAAAACAAAGACAGACATTCCGGCACGTAACAGACATTTTCAAAGCAGAATATCTGATTTTAGCATTGTTTTCCAGATAAACAAGATTGTTGACTTGGCATGTTTCTTAAATATCTGCAAACATATTATGGTATTTGAATGCTTAGTCAAAAACTTACATACAGCACCTTTAGTGAATATCTACCTCTGTAAAAATTCTAATTAATGTAAAATGAATTTAAAAAATAAATGTATTTATTAATAAATACATAAAAAAAAATCTATATTAATTAGCTTAGTTGCTGTTCTTAGTGCAGGAAATGTTTTATGAAAGTATTTAAAAAAATATGTATTGTAATTAAAATTCACGCAAATTGATAAAGCAGGACAAAAGAAACTGTTCAAATTTATTCGTGTATTTTGCATGTTTTATTGAAGTTAGACTGAAAAAAATACTCAAAGTCTGAAATCTTAAAACTGACAGGAGTGTGTTGTGTCTCACTTTTACCAAACTCTTAAAAACTCAAAATCCAGTCACCAGATGGAAGCTTATTGGTGGTTGTATTTTGATTTGTGTGTGTTTGTGTTTGTTCAGGTCGGAGGACATTTCCTCGAAGCTTCATGCCTCAGGAGAATCTGTTTCAGCTGGTGCCGTCCAGCCGCACGCGCAGCTACAATGGAGAAAGCACATTACTGTACAGCGGAGATGTGCACTCCATCAGCTGGAATGAGAAGAACTGTCAGCTCAGCACTCCTAAATGTAAGAACACACACACACACACATTAGAACAGAGACCACATAATTCACATTCACACATGACTACAGATAAGGTTTTTTAAGGTTTTTGTGTTTCTTATGAAAATCACTTGTATATAGTGTGACCAATGTAGACTAATTCTAAAGTAAGTGACTCTACTCAATCAGTTTTAGTGACTCAAAAGCGTCTATTGAGCATTGTAGTTGGTTTCACGAGAGAAGAAAATGACTGTAATATGGCAGGTTTTTTTTAATAATCAAAAGCTTACTGTGTCAGCAGTGGAACTGATTCATTAGCAAGTGACTCTAATGCATCTGTTTTTGTAGTGAATCAAAAGTTTACTATGTGAACAGTGGGATCTGATTCATAAGCAAGTGACTCTAATGCATCTGTTTTTTGTAGTGAATCAAAAGTTTACTGTGTGAACAGTGGGATCTGATTCATAAGCAAGTGACTCTAATGCATCTGTTTTTTGTAGTGAATCAAAAGTTTACTGTTTGAGCAGTGGGATCTGATTCATAAGCAAGTGACTCTAATTCATCTGTTTTTTTTTTTTGTAGTGAATCTGAAATTTACTGTGTGAACAATGTAATCTGATTCACAAGCAACTGACTAATGGATTATATATTTAGTTACTCTAAAGTGTAAGCATGCAATGTGAGTAGTGATTCGGATGAATCGTAAGCATGCAGTGTGAGCAGTGATTCGGATGAATCAGTTTTTTTTAGTGAATCAAATGCTTACAGTGTGAGCAGTGAAATCCGATTCACAAGCAAGTGACCCTAATAGATCTCTTTTTTGGAGTGAATAAAAAAGTTACTGTGTGAGCAGTGGAAACTGATTCATAAGCAAGTGACTCTAATGCATCTCTTTTTTGGAGTGAATCAAAAACTTGTAATCGGGTTCACAAGCAAGTGACTCTAATGGATAATATTTTAGTTAATCCAAAGTGCAAGCATGCAGTGATTCTGATTCACAAGCAAGTGACTCTAATGGATCTGTTTTTGTAGTGAATCAAAAGTTTACTGTGTGAGCAGTGGAGTCTGATTCACAAGCAAGTGACTCTAATGGATCTGTTTTTGTAGTGAATCAAAAGCTTGAAGTATGAGCAGTGGAATCTGATTTACAAGCAAGTGACTCTAATGGATCTGTTTTTGTAGTGAATCAAAAGCTTACAGTGTGAGCAGTGGAATCTGATTCACAAGCAAGTGACTCTAATGGATCTGTTTTTGTAGTGAATCAAAAGCTTACAGTGTGAGCAGTGGAATCTGATTCACAAGCAAGTGACTCTAATGGATCTGTTTTTGTAGTGAATCAAAAGCTTACAGTGTGAGCAGTGGAATCTGATTCACAAGCAAGTGACTCTAATGGATCTGTTTTTGTAGTGAATCAAAAGCTTACAGTGTGAGCAGTGGAATCTGATTCACAAGCAAGTGACTCTAATGGATCTGTTTTTGTAGTGAATCAAAAGCTTACAGTGTGACCAGTGGAATCTGATTCACAAGCAAGTGACTCTAATGGATCTGTTTTTGTAGTGATTCAAAAGCTTACAGTGTGAACAGCGTTATCTGATTCACAATCAAGAGACTAAAGGATTTTTAGTGAATCAAATGAATAAGCATGCAGGGTGAGCTGTGTTGCGTGTTTCACAAGTGATTCTAATGAATACGAATTTTGTTATGAACCAAAAGCTTACAGCATAGTCCAGCTCACATGCAAGTGACTATAATGAATCAGTCCTTTTTGATTAATTCAAAGCGTACAGTTCAGCAATATAGTCTGATTCTCAAAACAAAAGACTCATTTCATTTAATGAGTTTCCAGTTTAAATCCATCTAAACACTGCCCTGTATAATTGTTAAATATAAGTATATGAAAGCAAAGTGGACATCATAAAAGAAATACACATTCATTAGATTAAACTGAGAACTTCCAATTAGCTGTAAGTAAAATCTAGACTTGTATATATATTTTTATACAAATGAAATAACTCCTCATGAAACTATATGTTGTTCATGTTGACCGTCTCTATTAGAGATGCTGTATCTGGATGGTGTGTCTGTGTTTGAGCTCTGCATTCTGCAAACATGTTCTTTAATCAACTCCATTTCCTCTGAAGAATCCAAGACAGGCGCCTAAATTTGACTTATGCACATGGATGCTCGTCTCCGCTGTCTGCCTGCGGGTTTTCTCCCCCTAAAACCTCCATAAACTATAAACTATCCCAATAGCTTCATGTCAAATATCATTACAGCAGCAATAAGCTGATTAAGATTATCGTAAATGCTGACGCAAATGTGTCCGTCATGCAAGAAGTGGGAAAAGCGCCTGAGAGATGCGTAAATCTTGTCTGCTGAGTATTTGGGGTGTAGTTTTAACTGCATCCAGACCTGTCTATAATTAGATCCATACAGCTTGTTTATAGAACAATAGCAAAAATATGAAGAGAGTCATTCTGGAGATGTCGTAAAAAAGAGAGCTTCCAAGCATTAGATTATACATTAACATGTCCAAAATGATTTGAGTATGTAGTACTCAGTTGTGTGATATTTAACCAATAGCTCACCATCATCCTCAGTGTTCATTTAAATCATAGTTTATTGCCGAGGAGGGGAGCAGCTGCATATAAATATGAACGTGTAAATCTGTAGTGAGTTGTAAATACAGTTGTGGTTTGACTCTGTGTCGTCAGCCAGTCTGTGTGTGTGATTGAGCCTGGTTAGAGTTGCAGTCTGCGGTCGTGCTAACATTACCGTGGTTTGATTCTTCTTTACCCTCAGCACCGAGAGCCCCGGTAAACTGGCGTCAGGGGAAGCTGCTAGGTCGAGGAGCTTTCGGGGTGGTGTATCTCTGCTATGATGTCGATACGGGGCGCGAGCTGGCGGCCAAACAGGTGCCCTTTGACCCGGAGTGTCAGGAGACCAGCAAGGTGAGTCTGATATGACAGGATTTATGTATTGAAGAAATGCTCTGTTCTTGACTTTTGTCTTTGTGTGCAGGAGGTGAATGCGCTGGAGTGTGAGATCCAGCTCTTGAAGAATCTGCGTCACGAGCGTATAGTGCAGTACTACGGCTGCATGCGGGATCCTGTGCAGAAAAAGCTGTCTATTTTTGTGGAATTCATGCCCGGGGTATGTATTCTTCCTAAAGAATTGGTTGTGTTTGTGCTGTTTATTGTAGGAATTCAAAAATTGCACTGAAATTTCTGGCTGCTGGCGACACATTCATTGAATCATTAATTCAAGTGATTCATTCAAAAGGTAGATTCATTAAGAAACAAAGCACGCAGCTGTCACTCAATCAATGGCAATCAATTAATTCAACAATGAAACACTACAGGGTTGCAAACAGGGCAATTCAGAATGGACTGTTATGAATCAGTTCTTTTTATAGTGATTCAAAATATGTATAGTGTGACCATTTTTGGGTACTATCAAAAACAGAATTTGTTTCTTACATGTGTTCAATTTACAATCTCAAACGAGAAATCAATCTGATTCAAACTAATTGAAATTAAAATCTAAGTAGCTTCTGAATCAAGAACATAAGAACTGAGTCTTATTTTCTTTAGCGCAAACCACAGCTTGCATGTGGGAATAAAGTACATTCTCAGTGCCTCCTTGCGTTTCAAATACAACATTGTTAAACTAACAATGAATCTGCGCTTTCCAAATAAATGACAAACCCACTTTAAAATGTCACTGGCTTGCGAATGTATCCACAGTGTTCTGTGTCAGCACAACCGCATGGCTTTACGAGTTCATTTTCTCCACAAATGGAGGCCTTAATGAGCATCAGACGGGCTCTGTCCCATCCATCAGCTCAGTTTAATATGTAGTGTCTGGTACAGGCCAATGTTTCACTAAAGTCCCTGGCAGACACATGCATCTCTGCTGGGCACTGCTGTGTGTCCTCAAAACAGCACAAGAAAAAAACATACATGATTGTTGGTTCATAGTTATTTACTTTTATTCATACTACAAGGCTGCTGAACGGGGCATTCTAAGATGTGCAGTTGCGTTCAGATAAATGCACAGCTAAAGAAGTTCCAGGCAAGTCTTGACCACATTAAGCACACCGGGACGATTTTCGCTCATGCTTATCGTCAGGTTTTTTTAGAGATATTCTATGGCATTAACCATACCTGTCAACTCTCCTGTTTTTGCAGGGATTTTCTTGTATTTTACCATACTATTCTGCCATCATCCCATTTAAAGGAGTGGGGACTACAAAAAAATACATCCGAGTTAGTGAGATCACAAACCCTTCAGATTACGCACATATAGCATGTGCAGTGAAGGGGCGTGGCCAGAGGCGCTGTAATGTTATAGCAGAAAAAGCTAAAATGCTGTCCAAATGCTGCTATTTCCACAGAGCTTCTTCTGTTTCTGTATTTGGGCTTCCAAAAGACACAACGCAAAGAGAGAAGTGCTTACAATTTAATTTCAATTATGTTCCAGAAAATTATAAAATAGATATAGCTAGTATTTGACAAAGGAGAGCTTCCAGAATCTCTCCCAGTTCAGTGCTGGATTCGGCTAAAAACTAAAAGAAGGAGCAGCTCCAACCATAATAGAAGAAGCTGTGGATTGTGAGCCACAAGCTGTAAGTATTTTTATGTGTTAAAATTGATCTATTACATGCACAGTGTCTAGCGTTTACGGTATTTTGTAACGAGGATATAAACAACAGGAAATGCTGTTTGGCACCGCTAACAATCTAGCTACGAATTCATATTTATTCGTCAAACCGCTGTAAACACATACAATCTTCAGCAGCGCGGCAGTGTCTCTCTATGCAGCTGTTTTCCCTGCGTTCTGCGTCTCAAATAGCGAACTCACCCGAATATATATGAAAGACCCTTGTCAGATTTTATTTTAGAGAGCAGGCATAAGGTTCAGCTGCTTCAACTTGAAGCACATCCGTGAATCACAGCACATTATGTTAGCTGACCAATCAGAGCCTTTTGAGGGCAGGTGTTCGGAGGAGCTAGTTTTCATGTTAGCTGAGTAGCTATAATCAAAGTATATATATAACGTGATTTTCTACAAGTAAAGCATGAGCACACATTGCTTTGCATCTTAAAAACACAACCAAGCCTTAAAAATAAACTCTGGACCACCCCTTTAAGTATTTTCCAGTATTTCTCTCGTATTTTCAATCTTTCTATGAAAAGTAAAAGTAGCATTAAAGAGCTCATCTTAAATTTGATATAATTGCAAAAGCTGTTCAAGAGAGTTCTGCTTTTGCTTTATTTCGACTTAAACATTGAAATTAATATTAAAACGTCCACATTCACGTAATTTCCATTAAAGCTGTGCATCGACTGTCAACCTTCCCGTGCAATCTCTAAATCAGTCCAGTCATGTATCAATGCTGACTGAAGGATGCTCTCCGTAGTGATAAAGACACTGTTCCCAGATCAGCTTCTTCTTCATTCATAAAGGCGGCAACACCAAAGCTCCAAAAATATACATCTAACTTAAAAAAAAGTTCTCATAAAGCGTGTGGCATTTCGAACACACCGGCTCTTTATCAGACAATATTGATCACAGCATGCTGCTCTTTTATACACCTATGGATCACATGATCTCACAACAAAAGAAAAAAAAGCTTTAATAAATTAAACAACTTCCATATTCATAAAGAAAATGTTTTAACTTTTAGCATCGCTCACTCTATTTAAGACATAATTTACTGCAATATGTTCAAAAATCACAGTAAAAAAGCATTGCCATTTTCACGTTTATCAATTTTCAGGTCAAAGCAAATTGAAATTTAAAGCCACTTCCGTTATATACTTGCAATATAGACAATTTCAGTGTGGTGATGTCATTAGCCCATGAACATTTCCTGCTTGTTGTCAAACTATTTCACAACTGTGACAAAAGACAATGTAATCATACATTCATGTTAAAACAGATAACATAACATTAATTATCAATATGTGGACCTTTTTGGATTCTCCGAAGCTATGGAAATTAAAAATGTGTGTTTGGCAGCATAATAATATGTAAACATGTCCGTCCTGGCCTGTTTTATTTTAAACACAAATAGTTTTGTCTTAAATAAGCACAATTCGTTATGAAAGTAATCGAATGCTTCTATTATAGATCTGTGGATTCTTAAAGTGACACCTCTGTTATCAAACAAAACAGTGGATCAAAAAGAGAAATTCGCTGCTCTTCACTAAATAACTATTTATCAATATTTAAATACAGTGAATAAAGTGATTTTATAACTTGATTTCATTTCTGTATAGGCCATTGATTTTAATAGGCTAAACCTTTTATTTTATTTTCAATATAGTCTTGTGTCTGTTATGTATGTCATCATTTGAAGCTAATTTCCTCTCCATGTTTGTAACAGTTTCAACTAGGCTTATATACAATTAAACTGATCTGAATTAACAGATTAAGGAGTTTGGGGTCATTTAGGTTGTTCTTCTGGGTAGGTTTGCATTTTTTTGTTTTGTTTTTTGTGTGGGAGGGCGTCAGGGCGTATTACATCGCAATGTTGACAGGTAAAGCATTAACCGATCGATTTTCACCCCATGAGCAAAGTAAACATACAAATTCACAAATGCACAAGGTGGCGCTGAGCACCTTTGTTGTTTTTCTGTGTAAAAACCATTCACACAGTATTGTAGAGTACTCCTGAATACTTCCTAGTGCTCCTCTCTAGCCTACATTTTTGTAGTCGCTGTTGCGTTTATCGTACAGCTTTTTGTGTTCAGACACCAATAATTCAATCTTCTTCGCCATTAGGAATGTGTGTTCGTCTACAGCATTTTGTGCTTTTGAGCGCCACCAAGTTATGTTTACCGTACCTGCAGCAGCTGTTGGCAGCAAAAGTGGCAATTTCATTGGTCAGCCAGTTTTTAGTGGGGCATGTCCTTATTTAAATTATGCTTTTGCACGTTGATGAGGTTTTAAATCTGATAAATGTGAACGAAAGTCATTGTGGTGTGCACAAGCCTTTACTGATGCATATCCCTATATTGAATTATTATTACTAATATCAGTTATTTCATAGCCAACAAGCATCAAATGGAAAAATAGGCAGTGAATAAGAAACTAGTGGACAAAAAGCTGTAAAAACACTTACGTGCATTATTCACTAATAAATTAATAGTCCGCAATCAAATATTCCTTACTTGTATATGTAATGTAGCTCTTTTTTTATTTAATAGTTTTCTTTATTCATCTGAATAAGCCTTTTGGGTTTTCTACCTGTACCTGCAGAGAATGTAGATTGTACTTTTTTTTGGTCCAACTTTATAATAATTGGTCTTTATATTTTTTTTATGTCAAAAAATAGTGTATTTATTGTGTTCATATTGCAGAACACTAAATGGTGCTACTGGGAGGAGATACAGAGAAGGTTTGGTACAGGTTTAGGGGTGGGTTAGGGTGTAAGGCATGGTTTAACAGTGTAATAATAACTAATTAATTACAGATGTAATTATGCACAGGTATTTTTGAAATATGTCAACTGAAAAAACATGCATGGAGACAATAAAGTGCATTTTACCAAATGATTAAATTAAATGTAAGTACATGCTTATGGTTACTTTAATATAAAGTTTGAATTTTTTTACTGGTTTTATTATTATTGTGCATGGAATAAGCTAAACTAGAAACAGACAAAGAGTTGAATCAGTGGCAACAGGGTTGCATGAGGCTAGAAATATGTTGCATAATGAAGGATCAGGGTGAATTACAGTAGGATTACATGTGCTTTGATTTAATGCATTGAAAAGGACAGTTTGAAGGGATTTGTGTTGCTAGGAAGGCGCTGCAGTTTGTCTCATTGTAGTTTGCGTCACAGGTGTTTCGCGGTGTTGTCCTTGAGGAGACATTGTTTCTTCGACGAGGGCTGTAAACAGGAAAGCGGAGGAAATATGAACTTTTTGTTTGGGCCAGTGTTTCAAAGAAATGCAGACACATGTGAGGAACGCTTGGCACTACGATCTGTTTTTCCAGAAAGTTAAAAACAGTTCAGTGTTCTGACGAACTCTATACTTCCAGTTCCAGTTTTGTAAACACAATTGAGTGTGACTTCCTGCCAAACACACAGTTTTTCAGCAATAATCATCTAAAATATTAGTATTTATTTACATTTATTTAATGAAATCAAAACAGATCTACTATAGAATATATAATATAATAACAGAATAAATAATAATAATAGAATAAATAATAGAATTTTTATTGTCATCAAATTGTTTATCAAATAAGTCATAGTTTGATAAGAATGATGAATAAATGTATTTTATAAACATATATATATATTTTTTTTTACGATTTATGTATTTTCTGTTACAAAACATTTAATATGTAGTCATATTTTATTATTAATTGCGCATGGGTATGATGTTTGTCTAATATGTTAAATATGGATAGATAAATGATGTCATATTAAAAACAATGACCTAAACAAAATACATTCTAATAATTAAAAATAAAATCTAAAGCTTTTTTGAGAGTCTATTTTTGTCTTTAATTCATTTATTTGTATTTCTGTTAAAGGTAAAAAAAAAAAAAAATTATATATATATATATATATATATATATATATATATGTATTATAGGTGGGCATAGATAACATTTTTTAATCTAGGTAAATCTAGCCTAAGTCATTCAGAATATGTGTGCTACCCGAATAATTACTCAAATTAAGTCTTTAAACGGGTTTCTCAAGCCAGATAGCCATTAGACCAGGGGCTCATCTCCTGTTTCCAAAATGCATCACAAACTGCTTGAGAAACTGTTGTACTCTGATAATTGGTGATGAAAATAAATTGTTCAATAAGATGTACTTGTGTTTACTAACTGTTAATTCAGGTAAGCAGGAATTTTAAACTGTAGGCCTACATAAACTCAAAACAGCGTTTTTTTTTTTTTTTTTTTTTGATTACCTTAATCCGGCTAAAGTCATAACTGAACTAAACAGAAATGGAATTAAGACGTGGAGTATGCATATTATTATTAAAGTAAACACCGCAATCAAACTATTACCGTCATGTACTGTAGGTCTTTAAGCCATAGTAAAGGACCTTAAGCTGTCAGTAAAGGACCGCACACACACAAACACACACACATGCAGAAGGTTTTTCTTTCCATTTGACGTGCGTTATTAAATTCCATAACACTCTCACCAGCCCTTACTTCTTATTTGCGTCTAATACCCCAGTTTGTCACGGGGGCATGAATGAAATGTTCATGAGTGAATGTGAAAATTGCAAAACTTCAGTTATAATCACCCAAAATTACAGGAAACTCTTACATGAAAGCACTTCACATAAACACCTTAATTATATTATTGTCTTTTAAGGCAAATAACTAGATTACAGATGTCCATATAAATATAGTGAGTAGTGTCTTCAAATTTAGTGAAAGATCCAGAAGGGCATCCTGCTGATTTGATTCAGAAGGGCATTGTTTCGGTCAGACAGCTCACCGGTCAGGTATATATCCCTGCTAAACTATCAAGGTGAAAGTCATCATAGCTTGCGTAGAATAGACCCAGCTCCCAACCTAACTTTGAGAATAGATTAACGGCGATATTTTTTTAATTGCACGATAAGAGTCTCGCCTTAACGCAGCACATTAATGCTGAAACTATATAAGCACCACGACTATATATATATATAGATAGATATCATTTTCATCATCTATCAGGGTGAAAAGTCCCAGCACACCTCTAAACAAGCTACATAATATAAGTTACACAGCATCATAATGTGCACCTAAAACATATTTAACTGCATGCATACAGTATGAACAGTTTCAAAAAATCTGAAATCAGGAAGGGGGTCAAATAATTTTCCATTGCACTGTATCCTTTGGTAAACAGCTTTAAATCCTGTTTTTATGTTTCCTGTCAAAGCATGTGCTGACAGCTTGTTTTCAGGTTTCCTAATAAAAACACATTTTACATACACCTTTCTGTTTTTGAAATACACTTATATATAGTTTATATACTGTATCTGAATTCAGTCGACATTCCTATTTAATAACATGTATTGAATGGTATGATAAATCAGTGCGTTCTGTGTGTGTGCAGGGCTCTATTAAAGACCAGCTGAAGGCATACGGAGCACTCACCGAGAAAGTGACCCGCAGATACACACGGCAGATCCTACAGGGAGTTCACTATTTACACAGCAACATGATTGTGCACAGAGATATCAAAGGTAAATCACGGAAATCATAAATCTCCTCCTCCAGTAGATGTGCTTTGCGATGTAAATCTGAAAGACAGATAGTGCCATTTGCTCCACAGCGCCTGGAATAGAGTGGGTGTCATTAAAGGGTCATGAAACCCCCCTTTTTCAGTTCAAGTCTACCTCAGAAGTTTTTCAAAAAATGCTTCATGATGGGCGTGGAGCGCTGCGAGCAAAGGGAGGAGTGGGCGTGGCCCTCAGAGCAGGGGAGACAGAAGGGCTTTTGTCAGTTGGCTCACCAGCTCAAGATAAAAAAAAATCCCTATACAAAATATGAGGAAACCCACGATTTTATAGTTTACAAGTTAAAATGCAAAGAAATAAACAGTAAGTAACTTAATGTTGTGACATCTACGATAGGCTATTTGTAATTTTATGAAATATATAACCACAATTTGTTATATCATTATAAAGATGTCTTTATAAACACTAAATGAGGAGGAGTTCTCTCCTCCTAAATCCCCGTGTCTGAATGCAGACACAGTGGATAGCAGTACAGCATGTCTCTTTCCCTATCTATTCCAACCACTAACCCTGCTGGTAATCTGGAGGATTTTAAACATATGCAGCACTGATACGCCATGTGTCTGAAAGGTAACAAACTCAACTTATTAAAGACACCATTCTTCAAAGTCCACCATTCTTCAATAAAACTAAAAAGATTTTAAACCCGGAAGATGAAATTAGCTGACAAAAGCTCCAAATTATCCAGTTAATAAAGGCCAACAGATGCTAACGTTGTCTTAAATGATGCTCAACATGCACAAATCTGTTAAAATCTCAAAATAAGTACTCCAGGGTGTCTTGAACCTTTAACATTGGCAAATTATATACACATAGAGTTGAAGTCCGAATTATTAGCCCTCCTTAGTTAGTAGCCCGCTGTATATTTTCCCCCAATTTCTGTTAATGGAAAGAAGATTTTTTTCAACACATTTCTAAGAATAAGAGTTTTAATAACTCATTTCTAATAACTGATTTCTTTTATCTTTGCCATGATGACAGTAAGTAATATTTTACTGGATATTTTTCAAGATACTAGTATTCAGCTTAAAGTGAAAGTAAAGGCTTATATTTAAGTTAAGTAAATGATCAGTTTAATTTTGGGGTAAACTACATCTTTTGCATTCAATATAAAAAATAATAATAATAAAGGTTGGGAATAATTTAGGGTTAAGTAAATAATAACTTTAATTTTAGGGTAAACCATATTTTAAATGTTATATTTTTACTTGACTTACCAAATTATTTGTTTTTATGCTAAAAAGAACTAATATCCTTCACAGTAGTACAAAATTCATATAATAACTCAACATTTATCAAAACACCCCAATGCAACTAACTAAAAAGAAGAGGAAGATGTAGAAACAAGACTATTTATTCATGCTATTCTGACAATAATACTGTAAATAAACAGTGTTTTAGGTTTGATCTGCAAAAACATGCGTTATGTCCATAATACATGTACAGAAATGTGCTTTACATTTGAATTGTATTAATTCTTTAGATGTATGTGGCAGTTTCCTTATAAAAATCCCTAACATTTCTTACAGTTCTAATTATACACTTTTTTTACATTCAAAATGACTACAGATTGACTGATATTGTAGGAATATTCCCAAATTTCCTCAATATAATTAAATGAATAGAGAGAAACATTTTAGAAACATTCGAGTAACCCTTACTGTGAAAAATGCTGGGTTCCACACAAATCCTTCATGTTGTTCCAACACAAATCTATTAAGTTCACTTAGTCATTTTCACAAATTTAAGTGGATTCAACATACAACAATTAGGTTGTCCTAAAAACAACTTCAACTCATTTTAAGTAAGTACATTAGTTTGAACAAGCAGCAAAAGTAATTATTTGAGTGCTCCTGAAAGATTTCTTTGCAAAATTCTTATCTAATAAAGTTACATTCAGATATTTAAACTGGACGTTTCATTCCCATAACAAACTGAAGATCCACTTGGAAAATATCCACAAAAAAATCGAGGGCCGGAAAGGAAAACATCTCTCTCCTTCCACTCGTTTGGTCTTAATTTTCCGTTCAGAATACAGCGAGACTTCCAGGGTGTGGAAATCTTGTGGCTGGTAGGAATTAGTCACTACTCAAACAAGCACAAATCTCACAGGCAACGCAACTAAAGCAGTGGAAAAATCAAGTGTGGGCAGAACGGCCGTGTCTCAAACCTCAAACGCCGTCAGCCGTAGACAGCTTATAGTTTTACGTCGTCGTCATGTTGGTCAGAAAAACATGTCAGTTGGTGTAACTCAGTCTGCACGTGTTTCCTGTCAGGCGCAAATATTCTAAGGGACTCCTCTGGAAATGTGAAGCTGGGAGATTTCGGGGCCAGTAAGCGCATTCAGACCATCTGCATGTCTGGGACTGGGATCAAGTCGGTCACCGGCACCCCCTACTGGATGAGCCCTGAAGTCATTAATGGAGAAGGATACGGACGCAAAGCAGATATTTGGTGAGGGATGAAGCATTTTGAACACTTGTATGCTTTTTATTTATCATTGCAAATTAAAATGTTCAATTTGGAGCAATATTGAATGTGTTCAGAAGAACGAAATTTGAAAGTTGAAAGTTCCTGGTAAAAAAAACGTACGAAAGTACGAAAGTAGACTTCCTTGTAAAATTTTGCGCTAACATGTTTAATATGAATATTAAATTTGCTGCATTGGGGAACCTGAATGACTTTTTTTGACCTGAATAATAAAGGAATTGCATCTCAGAATGTCCAAAAGTTTAAATGCCAAATGCTCAAAGTCATATTAATAGTTTTGCAAAGTCAGTAAACAAATTCATTGTGTTGATAAAACTTGGCTTTGAAATTTCAGAAAGACTAAAAATTCAGCAATTGACGAAGTGAAGGGAAAAAAACCTTGAGAGAAACCAGGCTCTGTTGGGCACGACCATTATTTACGACTTATATTTATAGTCCCAATTTATGGCCAATAATACTTTCTTTTGCATTCAATATTAAAAAAAATAATTAATATAGGTTGGGAATAATTTTGGGTTAAGTAAATAATAACTTTAATTTTAGGGTAAACCATATTTTAAATGTTATATTTTTACTTGACGTACCAAATTATTTGTTTTTAGGTTTGGTTAGGTTAGGTTAGGTTACTTTATTTATACCCAAAGGTAGATTTGGTTTGCAGTCAAGAGTCCTCATCTCACAACAGTGCCACACAAAGGAACTCACACAGTAACAACAACAAATGAACATTAGGACATAAAACATAAAAACACTTATAAAAGTATAAATTAATAATCACTTCAAGTGTCCACCCCCCCCCCCATAAATGTTTAAAACGATCTAAAATATACAGGTCACCGAAATACCTCTGCTTTAGTCTATGCCTTATTTAAATATCTAATGGCTGCTGGTAGGAAACTATTTTTGTATCATTTCATTCTACAGCTTAATACTAGAAACCTGCGACCAGAAGGAAGGAGCTGAAATTCTGAGTGTAGGGGATGAGCAGTGTCACTTAAAATTGAATTTGTGATTCTCTTTAGCTGCCTGGTGTACACAGCCTCTAGATTAGCTAGTGACACCCCAGTCAGCTTACTGGACCACTTAACTATTTGATTTAGTGAGTTTTTATTCTTGACAGAGAGATTCCCAAACCATGACAGCAAAGCAAAGGATAAAACGGATTCAAGAAAAGTATGGTAAAATAAAATCATCATGTGTTTGTCAATATGGAAATGATTTAGCTTTCTCAAACAAAATAATCGCTGGTGCCCTTTTTTACAGACTGCTGCACAATACTCATCAAAGGAAAGTTTAGAATCAATAATTGTGCCAAGATATTTGTATGATTGCACACTTTCCACAGTCTGATTTTTAATGGAAGTGCTCACCTGTGTGTTAGCAGCCTTCCTAAAATCAGTGATCATATCTTTTGTCTTTAAAACATGCTACAGTGGTCACAGTAGTTATGCTAAAAAGAACTAATATCCTCCACAGTAGTACAAAATTCATATAATACCTCAATATTTAAGAAAACACCCCAATGCAACTAACTAAAAAGAAGAGGAAGATGTAGAAACAAGACTATTTATTCATGCTATTCTGACAATAATACTGTAATTAAACAGTGTTTTAGGTTTGATCTGCAAAAAGCATGCGTTATGTCCATAATACATGTACAAAAATGTGCATTACATTTGAATTTTATTCATTCTTTCGATGTATGTGGCAGTTTTCTAAAACATTGAGCATTATGTGATTGGTCCGTTGGTTTGTCCAGATATTCATTATTCAGTCACATAATCTGTTGTGTTTTTGTTGCGCATCTAAAAATGAGTTTCAATAATAATGTATTTCATGCACATTTTCGTTAAATAATTTCATAATTTGGAACATTATTTCTACTCCAAAACAAAAAAGTAAAAGTAAAATTTCACAGCTCTGACATTGAATGTTAAAATTCAGTCTCATTTCATCCCTTTTTTGTGTAAATTCTTTTAAATTTAGTAAAGGCTTTCTAACAATTCTAATCAAAGTTTATTTCTCTCACTTTTGAATTCAAATCTCGCAATTCCAGGGTTATTAATTGTCTTATGTAGGTCAGTTTAGCACAGTTTGAATGCTCATTTTGTCCTGATCATTCAGCGCTTTATTAATGCAACTTGCCAAAATTCACACATGAATTGAATTGAAATAATGCATTTGTAACCTAACAGTCCCTGTCTCTGTCTCCTTAGGAGTGTTGCATGCACAGTGGTAGAAATGCTAACTCAGAAGCCCCCTTGGGCTGAATATGAAGCAATGGCAGCCATTTTCAAGATCGCCACTCAGCCGACAAAGCCAAACCTGCCCGAGGGAGTTTCTGACGCATGCAGAGACTTCCTGAGGCAGATCTTTGTGGAGGAGAAATTGCGTCCCACTGCCGAGGGGCTTCTCAGCCACCCGTTTGTCCAGGGCAGCTTCTGATCATGCAGACGCCCAGGGAAAACCATCACCACTCCTGCCTTCAGGGTCCAGAGAAACCCACCTACCAGCCAACCAAGAACAAACACCACCATAAAGAAGGAATATGAATGAACGAAATCACACACACAAAACTATCATGTTGAAACTGAGGTAAACCAATGATAGCACTTCTCATATTAGTAATCAGTGTTCCTCATGGCTTTGTCCCAAATGACACACTTCAGTTAACATCGATGGGTGTCCCGTTTCCCATTTTGTTTACTTAATGGATCTATTTTGTGGTTTGAAGATTAAAGTCATACTGTGGGTTTCCATTAACCCTCCCAGCAGGCACACAATTTCATAAGACGTTGATATTTGGTTAGATTTAGGTTGTGATGTTAGGTGACCAAAATTCAATGTCAAGCCAATGTCTAAGGACCACGTTCTTTTGATGTTCAAAAATGACATCAAATGACGTTGATTTTTGGTTGATTTTAGGTTGTGTTGGAAAGTGACCAAAATCCAACGTCGAGCCAACGTCATATTGACGTCCAATACTGACATTTATTCGTCAGGTATGGCAACCAAAATCCAACATCTGATAGACGTCATAGTGGTAACGTCCAGACAACGTCAATCTGTAATATCATTAGACGTTCATATTTGGTTGTTTTTATGTTGCATTGAAAAGTGATCAAGCTTTTGTCAGATGCTGAACACTGACGTTGGTCTGACATTGGGTTCTGACGTCAACCCGATTTTCATTTCCACCCAAAATGCAATGTCCCCACGACATTGAGGTACAACGTCTATCTGATGTCATGTTGATGTCCTGTGCCTGCTGGGCTGTGTTAATGTGCATTTTGAACTCTCGCATTAGAAATGAGTGATAGAAAGGCCAAATGGAAAGGGATGCGACTGATCAGGTGTCTTATTATGCTTGGCTTGTTTACTGTTGGTTACTACCGGGTAGTTACTAGAGATTATCATTCATTATAAAAGTTCGTTTAATCATGATATCACTGGGGAGATTACTTTTGAAGCACTTTTCACCCTACAGACTTCCATTCATACACTTGCAAATGCAACAGACTGGAAACGCAAGCTCTTGCGACAAGTTTTGCATGTTGCTGCGTTTAAAGGTTCATGACCTCTCTGTTCAGAAATTTGATAAAGCGAGTGATTGCTCCATATTTTAATGTCTAATCATCTTGTCATGTTGTGATGTACGCAATAGTTTTATATTAGTTTATATAGGTTACATGGAGAATATTTCGCTCTCTCGCTTACATATTTGGGCTACATGACAATATAAAAGCTTTTTTAGTCCTCCTGTATGAGATTTAAGGTTTGGGACTCTGCTGAAGTCTGTTCTGAAATTAAAGCGTCAGAGTTGACGTCATTCGCTATGGTTTTTAATGCCGCACAACTCGCATTTACAGGTGAAAATCCAATCTACCTGCTTACAATGATGACACAAGGGCACAGATCCGGTTCATATCAGATACATTTCCACTTATGAACAAGGCCTGAATCTGATTCGAGTTAATCGGAATCCATGTGATTTTGTTTCCTGCTTACATGTACAAGGGCCGAATCTGATCTATACCACATGGGAGAAAATTGAGTCACTTGAACCATGTAGTGTACTGTAAATGCAGCCTTAGATAGACCCTTGCAGCAGTGTTAATTTAATTAGACAAAGTTACAATGCAAAGTATAGTGTTTAAACTGTATCTTTTAAAAAATGAAACTCTGTAAATGCATCATCGCAGTCTGTGAAAAGGTATAGATACTTCAAAGGACGGTAAGAGCTGGCAGTATTTGTTTCTATCACAATAATAAAAGAAAAATATCGATTTTTAAAGAATTATGTTGTTTGGCATGAAATTAAAACAATATTAAATGGTAGATAAAGACATTAAAGTATTTCAGGTTGCAAAATGTCATGTGGTGTGACTTCCTCAAAACCTTAATAATATTTCTGAATTAATCATTTTTATATCCCCCATTTTGTGCAGTTTTATGCACATCTTGGTGTATGTAATGGCCTCTTTTTTATGTGATTTCCAAAAAAATATTAAAAAACACATGGATGGAAACGGCTATTGTTAGCCGACTCGTATCACTCTAGTCTGCCACCATTTAATTAATCTCTTCAGAAAATAAAATGTAACAGCATTAAATATATATATATATACAATGAGGTCAATAAGTATTTGACCAACCTTTGATTTTTCAATATCTCCTACTTAGAAATCATGGAGCGGTCTAGAATTTTCACCATAGGTGCATTTTCACTTTCAGAGACGGAATCTAAAAATAAAAATCCAGAAATCACGTTAATAAGCATTTGAGGGTAAGAAATCTGGCTGAAAAGCAAGTGATCAAATACTTATTTGACACAGTAATTTATAAATAAATTGTTTAAAAAAATCATACAACGTGATTTCTGGATTTTTATTTTTAGATTCCGTCTCTGAAAGTGAAAATGCACCTATGGTGAAAATTCTAGACCCCTCCATGATTTCTAAGTAGGAGATATTGAAAAATCCCAGGGTGATCAAATACTTATTGACCTCACTGTATATATATATATATATATATATATATATATATATATATATATATATATATATATATATATATAGAAAGAAAATCATGTCATCATATGTGTATCATATATATATATATATATATATATATATATATATATATATATATATATATATATATATGATACACATATGATGACATGATTTTTACAACTGATATGTAAAAATAAATTATTAAATTAATAAAGAGGCAAATAGTGTAGACATAAGTTGATGGTTACACCACTAGACATTTTTAAACTCAGAAAATAGACCAAATATGAATCTACAACAGTACAATCACATGTTTAAACAAACAAAAACTACAAAACTCTTCCTTTAATATGGACACCCTGATCCAGAGTGTGGACACAGTGATCCAGTGGTTGTGTCATTTGGGACGAAGACTACAGTAGGAATTAGTAAGAATGCAGCTAAAGTGCAGACTCTTCATATACTGGCACAGATGGGCCAAAACATCAGCACAGTTTACATGCATTAGCACCGGGCTGATTTTATCTGAATGCACTTAAAACCAGCAGGGGCTCCTGGGCAAATCACATACGCTCCCAATCTGGCACAAAATGGTGTTATTAACATGTGTTGTTGTTTGTATACCAGAATCCAATTAATTATGATTATGTACCTCTTCATCCCTGGCTCCAATCAAAAACACCTCATGGAGCAAATATACGCATAGATGTACTGTACAATACTCACTTGAGTAGTTTTGTTTAGGTAAGATTACTGCGTTCGATGGTTAGAATCTAACCAGAATAAGAATGACACACAATAAGGCATATGCAACCACCAAAGTGGTCCGAGACGGAGAAATGTGTCTGTTTTTCAGCTAATGAAGACTGTGTAAACACTCTCTTTTCTATATATGTATAAGTGAAAGCACTCTTTACTCTGAGGTAATCACTGTAAATACATTCCCATTGCACTCATGCATAAAGCACACATAGGATAATTCAATCCATATTTTTATAGGTTTTATTAGTCATGTTTGGAGCGAGAATACCAAACATTTTGTATTATTATTATTATTAAAAATTACCCTAAAGTGTCAAAAGCAATATTTGAGAGTAGACTACTACAACTGGTGTGTTTGCATTCTCGTACTGTTCGGTCAGTCGAAAACAACCAAAGAGCAAATCATATGCTTGAATTATGAATTTGGTCACTTTTGAACGAGTCGCCGTTTCGTTTTTTAAACCTATTGTTTTTTTTATCGACTCTGATGTACAAACATTTTTGTTGTTCTGCTATCATGAAAATGAAAACAAAAATGGACGTGTGTTGTTTTATAAGACATGTTGTTTTCATTTGGTCTCAGTGTAAATGTTCAGCTTGATAGTATGATGTTTGACAGTGGAGAAAAAACACCAGCAGCAATCCATGTTGCAGTTTGTGCCTTTCTGATGCTCTTATTCTGTCGTTTTACAAACGCGTAACGGAGGAATGTGTTGTCTGATGTCCTTCACGCAAGGACGTCTGCTGAAACATGATTGTATTGTAAATACATGCTGTATCGAGCTGTCATAATGTTTCATTATATTCAAAGTACCGTAGTCCCAGTATATTCTAACGATTGTGAAGATCTGCTTTCAGATTATGCTGGTTTTTGAGGGGCTGACCATGAAGCATTCTGTGCTGCCTTCATGACAAAGCCTGGAAACATTTATCAGTGATTTTGTACATTGGAATAAATAAATTTATTGTCTAAAATCAGTTTCTGTTGTATTTATGATTTCTGTTGTACAGATTATGTTTATTTATTCTTACAAACATTTGATTTATTTTATTCTATTTGCTTTTGTTGTTGTTATTATTGTCATTTATTTATTTATTTTGTCCAAAATATTTTCCAGTTACATAATGAAGACGAACGTTCTGCTACATGTTTAAAGGGGGCTCATGATTATAATACATATTTGGAGACTTTTGGACGACTAGAAAAACATATTATCAAACCAAGTGTCATCTGCAAATAAATTATGTAAAAAAATATTTTTTTTTCTTTTATAAAACATTAATTTATGGATTATTTGTTAAGCCATAATCTAAGATTAGTCTCATGATTTGATCTAATAAAGTCAAATGTAATACGAATTCATATTAAAATGTAAAATAAATAATTACTACTTATATATTTATTACATTGTCATTTCTTTCTGTTATGACAGTTTATAGTCTATATTTATGAAGTACTGAGATAGCCATACCTAATTGAAATGAAATCATTAATATTTTTTAAAATATATTTTTTATTTTAAAATATATTAAAATAGAAAACAGTTCGAGTGTAAATTGTTTCGTAATACCCGTTTTTGTAAAATGCTACGATTTATTTTTAATTATTTTAGCTGCATATTTAAAATGGCGTTTTCGTACAGTAGAAACTTTATTATTATTATTATTTTGTTCTAATCGCAAAACGGTTTTGTGATGCTTTTGTCACTACTATGCTATTTTTATAGCCTTGTCGCTAATGATGAATATAGTCAAAAAGTAGTATTTATTTGAAATAAAAAAACGACCGTGTCTTATAAGTATTATATATAATTTCCTAACGTTTCCCAATTTTTTTTTACTAAATTCACTTTTTCAGAATTCTTGAGACACGCCTAATCATCTTCATGTGTATGATTATAATAATTACGAAAATTCCTTTGTTTGACTGCGGTGCAAAGAGCACGTGCGCGCGCTGTCATGTTTGGTAAGCTCACAAGCACGCGCCTGTTACTAAACGTGCCAGTCAGTCGCTTTAAATTGCTAGTAAACTGACCGCTCTGCAGTCTTCACTGGTCGGTGCTCATGATGTTGGCTTCTCGTACGGTCATTTGTCTGCTGAGGAACGACCTGCGGCTGCATGATAACGAGGTAAACCTTACAAACATCTACAAACTATCTTTCTTATCTGTAGCAGAAACGAGCACATGCTTTTCTACACTCGCGCCAGAACCACGCGCTTACATTGTATAATATGACGCGGTCAAAGTGTATTTTTTAATAATATTAATAACATAATACATAATACGGAATATCTAAAGAGCAATAAACTGAATTCCTGGGTTTATTTTTTGTGTTGCGAAACATAATATCCACGTGAAGCAGTATGCGGGCGCTTATTGGTTTGTTTGTCTGTAATCGTCACTAACAGGCGTGGTCACACTGTACATTGAAGGTCTGTCTACTTGGTCAGTTATATATTCGTTATTGATATAAATATATTGATTAATTGTACTTTATTTTGTTACTGTGTATCTGACTCACAAATATTAATCAGATTTTGTTCAAATTAAGCAGTTCAAATAGTTTGACTTTTAAAAAACGCAATTCAGATGCTTATTTTTTAGTATTTAGGCTTAATATATGCTTATCTTTATCTGGATTAATTTTTTGGTTTATTCTGTAATATACTGATGTAAAAATAAATCAAATGTAGCATTTTTTCGTACATGTTTCTGTGCATTTTAATTTTAGACAACACAATACTAATGTTTTAACTTTAGAAGAGTTCAGCGGTCAGTATTTGGTGGAATAACCCTGATTTTCAGTCACAACAAATGAAAATATTTATGATTTTGACCATTTATGATTTTTGCAAAAAATAAAAAATGTCAATTTAAATTCCATATTTGGAATCAGTGTTATAAGGCTTGTCTAAAAGATGATAAAAATGCTATGCTGTATTAGTTCTATGAACTAGACAAATGAGCAGTGACTTTCTGAAATGCTGTGCTGGCTTTGACAAGTTGAGTTTTGTTGGAGTTCATATTGAAACTTGAGAAACCGGTTTTCCTCCATTCATTCAGGTGTTTCACTGGGCTCAGAGGAATGCAGAGCACATAATCCCGCTGTACTGCTTCGACCCGCGCCATTACCAGGGCACATATCACTACAACTTCCCCAAAACTGGCCCCTTTCGGCTGCGCTTCCTCCTAGACAGTGTAAAAGACCTGAGGGCCTCGCTGAAGAAACACGGCAGGTGCGGCTCTCACTAAACACTTCCTGTACTCATACTTGTATTATATCACACATACAGTACACTGCATACATTACTGATCAAATGTCTGGAATGAGGACTTTTTTTATTGTTTTGCAAAGTCTCTTCGCTTTTCCAAGTCTGCATTTATTTCATTAAAAATTAGAATAAAAACAGTAATTTAGTGAAATATTATTTACTTTTAAAATAACTGATATTCATTTGTTTCATGAAGTCTTTATTTGTTTCAAAAATCTTTAATGAAGGATTCAAAATAACAACATTTATTTTAAATCAAATCTTCTTTTTTTAATAAGAAATATTAAATATTTTAATAAGTTAAAATATTATACAGGGCAGGCCAACAGTTTTCAACTCTGAAAAAAAAATTGCCAGTAATAATAAAGCAGGAAATCATTGTATTAATATGGTTTCTGAATGATCATGTGACATTGAAGACTCGGGCTGAAAGTTCAGCTCAGGAATAATTACATTTTAAAATTAAATTCAGTAAGAAAATAGTTATTATTATTATAATTCTTATTATTATAATTTTTTTTATAACATTTTGGAATAAAAGATAACATTTAAAGAAAACAGTCCAAAGGAAGAACAGAGTATGTATTACAACTTTGGAGGAAAAACCTAAAGTATTATTGGGCTATAGATCCCACACATAAGTCACAAAAGTGGATGTTAAAAAAATAATAAAATAAGTAATACTAATAATCAGAAAAATAAAGATCACAGAGAATTATCTCATCAAATAAAGAAGTATAATTGAAGCTTTTGAAAATAAATAAATACATATATTATAATACATAGGGTTGAATCCCAAATCCTAGTTTTCTTAAATAGATTTATTATTCATTATAAATCATAATCTCGTGCAGCACGGCGGCGTAGTGGGTAACACAATTACCTCACAGCAAGAAGATCGCTGGTTCGAGCCCCGGCTGGGTCAGTTTGCGTTTCTGTGTGGAGTTTGCATGTTCTCCCCATGTTCGTGTGGGTTTCCTCCGGGTGCTCCGGTTTTCTCCACAGTCCAAAGGTGAATTGGGTAAGCTAAATTGGCCGTAGTGTATGTAAGTCTGTGCGAGAGTGGGTTTTTCCTAGTGTTGGGTTGCATCCACTGCGTAAAACATGTTCTGGATAAGTTGCTGGTTCATTCCGCTGTGGCGACCCGTGATTAATAAAGGGACTAACCTGGAAAAATGAATGAATGAATGAATGAAATATAATCTCACTATTTGGATCATATTTACCAGCTTCTTAATCCATTCATCAAATGTTGGTTCCGGATATTGTTTCCATCTCAAAATAGTTTTCTTACATTTTACATTTATTTTGATTATTATATTATTATATGATTATTATATAGCTTTAAAAAATATTTATTTAAAAAAATCTTACTGGCCAGTAGACTATATAACAGGAATAGTTCTAAACTGACAATTCTGTCTCTACATGTTTAAAACCTTTAAGTGTTTCTGTCGTCGGTTAATCAGAAAGAGAAGAATGTTATTTGGTTTCCTTATATAGAAGTCAGTGGTTATCGGTTTCCAACATTCTTCAAAATATCTCATTTTTTTGTGTTCAACAGAAATAAGCCAGCTAAAGAAATCATGAGTAGATGTTGATTTTATGGCGATCTCTCTCCCTCTCTTTAATGTGTGTTGTGTAGCACACTGTTGGTCAGAGAGGGGAAACCGGAGGATGTTGTTTGTGAATTGATCAAGCAGCTGGGTTCAGTCTCTGTTGTGGCGTTTCATGAAGAGGTGAGTTTACTGATCTAACAGACATCACCGATGCTGGAAATCTGTGAATGTGAAGGTCTTTCTGTCGGCTGTCTGAAGGTGGCGTCAGAGGAGAAGAGTGTGGAGGAGAAGCTGAAGGAAATCTGCTGCCAAAACAAAGTCAGAGTTCAGACCTTCTGGGGATCCACACTTTACCATAGAGACGATCTTCCCTTTAGTCACATTGGAGGGTAGGAGAAGAGCCGCTGTGTTATTTTACTGTCATTTATTTATATACACAATTTCTTTCATTTGTTGTTTGAATATACTTTTAATACATCAGTTTATTTCTTTTTACAAATTATTATTATTTTTATTAATAATAAAAATAATGATATTCAATATCTTCAACTTGTTTTTATTAATTTAGATTTCAAGTCAACATTTTATATACTGCTGAAGTCAGAATTATTAGCCCCCTTTTATTTATTTATTAAAAAATATTTCCCAAATGATGTTTAAAAGAGCAAGGAAATGTTCACAGTATGTCTGATAATATTTTTCCTTCTGGAGAAAGTCTTATTTGTTTTGTTTCGGCTAGAAAAAAGCAGTTTTTAATTTTTAAAAAACCATTTTAAGGTCAAAATTATTAGCCCCTTTAAGCTATATATTTTTTTCGATAGTCTACAGAACAAACCATCATTATACAATAACTTGCCTAATTACCTAACCTGCCTAGTTAACCTAATTAATGTAGTTATGCATTTTAATGTCACTTTAAGCTGTATAGAAGTGTCTTGAAAAATATCTAGTAAAATATTATTTACTGTAATCATGGCAAAGATAAAATAAATCAATTATTAGAAATGAGTTAATAAAACTATTATGTTTAGAAATGTGTTAAAAAAATCTCTTTTCCGTTAAACAGAAATTAAAATTTATTAAAAATAAACAGGGGGGCTAATAATTCTGATTTCAACTGTATATACATATATATATATATATATATATATATATATATATATATATATATATATATATATATATATATATATATGTATATGTATATATATATATATATATATATATATATATATATATATATATATATATATATATATATATATATGTATATATACACATATGTATATATATATATATATATATATATATATATGTATATATATATATATATATATATATATATATGTATATATATATATATATATATATATATATGTGTATATATATATATATATATATATATATATATGTATATATATATATATATATATATATATATATATATATATATATATGTATATATATGTATGTATGTATGTATATGTATGTATATGTATGTATGTATGTATGTATATATATATATTATATGTTTTTATATATTTATTCACCAAATATATTCAATTTTAGCTCACAACAACTGGTGTTGAGGTAAAATGATAATAATAAATAGCATAATAGTAAATCATATTCATAATATATGTTTTATTGACTGGTTATGATGTCTGTGTCTTCTTTTTTTTTTTTTGGCAAAATATTACATAGATGTCATAATTTAAACAATTTGTTAATAACAATGTTACATCATTTTGTAAGTATTACAGAGCTACAGTATTATGTCCATTATTATGCCTCCTACTAATAATTTTGCCAATTAAAAATGTTTAAAATGTGCATTTTTAATAATACACCATAATATAAATATTGAATGAATAATAATGTTAAAAATAAATGTTTGAAGCGGCATGAAACAGACTGTCTCTGTGCTTCCTAACTACTGCTTTGCCATTAAAATAGTCAATCATGCATTTTTTAACATCACAATTTTAAAAATCATATATTTATGTTGATCTTTATTAATATACAGTATAATGTAATAAACATGAAGCCAGTTAATAATATAATGTTATGACATTTTGGAAACATTATGGAACTTCTGTTTGTGCCTCCTACATAATATTTTGTCATTAAAATAAGTAAATTCTGCATTTTTAATAACTCATCCTGAAATAAATATGAAATCTTCTTTATACTCTCTTTACTTTCCACAATTGTTCCAAACATTATTTTGTTTGTGAAATTGTTTGAGTACATAAGCAATTTTGGTAGGCATATATATTTAATATAATTAAATACTAATCTCCATTGTACAGAATATTTGTTTTATTATAAAATACAATAGTTACTGGTATTCATTATAACACATTACACAATTATCAAAATATTCATTGTTTATGTGCTCTCGCCAGAGTAGTACTGTATATGTATCACATAAGTATTGTATTATACTTGTGACAGCATATATTGTAAGAAGTCATCCAAGCTAGCATATCAAAACTGTAAAACTTTGTAAACCAAGTGGAACTTTCCTAGGAATCTTTACTGAAAATTACTGGAAATAGTTTAGCAAATCTCCATCTTCTGTAACTTCCTGTTTTTTGCTTTGTTTATTCTTTCCAGGACCTGATTGGTAATTCCAGTGAGTGTATTAGTGTTTGTGAAGTCAGTGTTTTAGTTGCATTTCTTGTGTGTTTGAAAGGTTACCTGATGTATACACACAGTTCAGAAAGGCAGTGGAGGCTCAGGGCCGTGTCCGACCAGTGCTTTCCACTCCAGAACAGGTGAAAGCCCCCCCTTCTGGACTGGAGGAGGGTCCCATTCCGACATTTGACAGCTTAGGACAGACAGGTGATCATTTACATCACTGTACCAGAACGTGTGTAGTAAAATCATACTTAAACCTTGATATACTGTAGATATACAAACATGAGACAGTCAGTAGCACATTCGCAGAAAGCTGAATCAGTCACTCATATTTCCAGTTTCTGAATGTAGTCCTAATATTAGGCATGAATGTATTCCGATTTCCTCTAAGATGACTGTATAAAGGGGTTGCATGGATATCATGGAATTTTAAAAGGTCTATTCCAGACATTGAAAGTCAAGGAATTTTCAGAGATCATAATTTGTAAGAAATCTGCACCAATTAAAAAATTGAAAGCCTCTGTAAATTTAATGATTTTTGCTTGATTTTTTTATTATATTCAGCAATCACAGAATTGCTAAATTCTGGAGGAGCTGCTCAACAGGGGCCTGTTTGTCATTTAATTCTAGGTCATGGAATATCCTATATTTGACATTTAACTTAGAGTGGGAGCTCTGGTATAGTCATCAGAAATATATTTATTGAGGATAAACTCAATTCATATTATGAAGTAATTAAAGTTTTGAATTAAGACGAATTTGTATTGTGCCTTCGGCTTACTAAATACTACTGCACTGCCACAAAGTTAAATCATAATAAGTTAGCTTTTAAATAATTGTTTTTCCATGAATTCAAACATATATGTACACTGCTTTGTTTCCAAATACTGAATGCCAAAAATACATTTCTAGTTTTGTTTCCAACTAAATTTGATCTTAATACAAAACCTGATACTTATCCAACAAAATAGAAATATTGTATGAAATCCCCTCAAATTTCTCTTTAAAATGTACAAATCTTAAAAGTCTTCTGTTACACAGGTACAGTATAATTTTGGCAATGTATGGGTTAGCATTTTTTTTATTTTATCGGAAAAATTATTAGAATTTGTCCTGGTGATATTTTGAAATTTCCTGCTGTAAATATATCAAAACTCAATCTTTTAGCAATGTGCATTGCTTATCACTTCGTTTGGACAACTTTAAATGTAATTTTCTCAGTATTTGGATTTTTAACCCTCATATTTTTGATCTCAGCTAATTATTATCCAATTAATTTTTATTAAGCTTATTATTTATTCCAAAAATAACTGGCTTTGTGGTCCAGGGTCATATATTACATTGATTTTCCTATTAGTTAATATATTTTAGTAAATATTTTTTTTCCTTGAGAAGAGTTGTGTTCTGTACCTGGTATCCCAATTAACTAATATTAAATTGAAATGAATTTAAATTAGAAATGATTTGAATCAAACTGAAATCTGTCAATACCCAGAGGTAATACTCATAATACACAGTGTTTTCTGTCTGTGGTTTCAGAGCCATTGGACGACTGTCGTTCTGCCTTCCCGTGCCGTGGTGGAGAAACTGAGGCTCTTGCTAGACTGAAACATTATTTCTGGGATACAGTGAGGCTTATAATTCCTCTTTTCTATTACTGACTAAAACGAAGAGAGAGGATTGTTTTTTTTTTTTAATGTTTTTCTCTTTTATCACAGAATGCTGTTGCAACTTATAAGGAGACCCGGAATGGCATGATTGGAGTGGACTTTTCCACAAAGTTTTCTCCTTGGTGAGCCTTTCATAATGCATAAGCAAAGCATAGACTAAAGGCTGTGCACAGCAAAAATGATACGTAGAACTCTAATTATAAAGTTTAATAATCATGCTAATTCTATACAAATTTCAGTAGTGTGAATTTCATATTATAAATACACCAATGAAGACACAATAAAACTGGAATCACATTCAGAACTATCTCCACTTAATGGAGAATGAAAACATTGACAGCCAATCAAAATTCATCCTACTGTTAAATTAAAATTACTAAAAATTCTGCTATCTTCTATTTGCCGCTTGTTACACAAAAAAAAAGTGATTTTGAAAAATGTTGGAAACTAATAGCCATTGACTTCCATAGCATTTGTTTTTCCTATTATCGGTGTCAATGGTTACCGGTTTCTAACATTCTTCAAAATACCTTCTTTAGTGTGCAACAGAAAAAAGAAACTCATAATGGTTTGGAACCACGTGAGGGAGAGTAATTTGTGAGTAATATTTTATTTTTGGGTGTACTGTCCCTTTAAGACCTTGAGCATTTAAAGCAAGAGGCTGATTCATAATAAGCAAAACATTATTGTCCATTGATGTGGATGCTACTAATACAGATATTGTTATAGTTATCCCTATAGTTATGGTTCTCGGTGTGAATGGGTGTTATTGCTCAGTATTCATGAGTTTTTTCATCACTTTCCTTCAGGCTTGCATTGGGCTGCATCTCACCCAGATACATTTATGAGCAGATTAAAAAGTACGAAGTCGAACGAACCGCCAACCAAAGCACCTACTGGTGAGTAACAGGATTAGGAAGGTTTCAAATTAGATCAGCTCATGTCTGAGATTTATTATATTTGTCTTCGTCAGGGTGATATTTGAACTTCTGTGGAGAGATTACTTTAAGTTTGTGGCTTTGAAATACGGAAACCGAATCTTTTATATGAACGGTGAGTCTTGATCTATTTTGGTTTTAGATTCTCTTGGTTTTAAATGTTTTATTGGAATTCACACTACCAAAATTTTTGAGTCAGTAAGATTTCTGCACGTTTTCAAAAGCTGTTTATGGTCACCAAGGCTTTATTCATTTGATAAAAATAGAATATTACAAAAATACGGAAACTAATACGGTAATATTCTAAAATATTGTTGATGCAGACAAAGCTGAATTGTCATCATCATTACGTCTTCAGTTTTACATAATCTAATATTCTAATATTCTATGATCTAATATTCTAATATGCTGATTTTGAGGTTATGTGTGTGATTATTAAATGCTTTTGTTTTGTGGAAACTGTCATTTTGGTCTATGAATCTTTTGTAACATTAGAAATGTTTTTAGTACATTATTGCTGAATCAAATTATACTCAAAAATTCTAACTAAAAAAGCTAACTTAGGCAAGTAAATAAATAAATAAATGAACGTTGAAACAAATAATTGAGTTATAAAATGAAAAACAAAGCATCAAATCACAGTGCAAGCAATAAAATAAAGCAAAATGCTATCTTCCTCCTTTGAATATACCAGCAAATGAATTTGTTTAACTCATTGATCAAAATGATCAATTCTTCTCTCATGAAGGTCTGCAAGACAAGCATGTGCCATGGAAGACAGATATGAAGATGTTCGATGCATGGAAAGGTAACGTAATTTCCTAAAATGAAGAGTAAAACATTTCAATCTATTTTTTTACAGAAACTGTGGTTCTTGGTGATTTCTAAAATGCAAATCTGTGTTGCTATTTGCACGTCAAAAAACACATACAGGCAATTATACCAGTGGTTCCTGATGATATATATTAAGGTTTTATAAAAAACGAAATGGTTCTTTTGTACAAGAAACTAAACATTATCTACAACATTATTACCTGTAACACTTTATGTATCATCAGGAGCCACTGATATTCATTTTGTTTTGCCTGAATATGCTGTACATATTTTTGACTTTAAAAGTGCCAGCAGCTGTTGACTTTTATGAATGAAAAAAAAAAGTGTGACAAAATGAACTGCTGATTTTCAGTAAATATTAATTGAATGAAAATTCGACCATCATTTTCTCACCCTTGACATATTCCAAACTAATTTGAGTTTTATTGCTCTGTTTTAACACAAAAGAAGAAACCTGTAACCATTGACATCCATAGTAGGAAAAACAAATACAGCTTCCAACATTCCATTCAAAGAATGTTTCCAACATTCTTCAAAATATCTTCTTTTGTGTTCAACAGAACAATAAAACTCAAACTGGTTTGGAACAAGGTAAGGGGTGAATAAATGATGACAAATTTTTCACTAATAACTGTTTTGATTTGATTTGAATGAAAATTCAGCCATCATTTTCTCACCCTTGACTTGTTCCATACAAGTCTGAGTTTTATTGTTCTGTTTTAACACAAAAGAGACCTGTAACCATTGACAACCATAATAGGAAAACAAATACAGGTTTCCAACATTCTTCTAAATATCTTATTTTGTGTTCAACAGAACAATAAAATTCAAACCAGTTTGGAATAAGACAAGGGGTAAATAAATCATGACAGAATTGAAATTTTTGGATGAACTATTCCTTTAAGAGTGCAGTATTTTTGCACATGTTTTGCAGAGGGAAGAACTGGTGTGCCGTTTGTAGATGCCAACATGAGAGAGCTTGCCCTTACTGGATTTATGTCCAACAGAGGACGTCAAAATGTGGCCAGCTTTCTGACCAAAGACCTGGGCTTGGACTGGAGGCTTGGCGCCGAATGGTTTGAATACCTGCTGGTCAGTTATATTTGATAAAGTGTACTGATGCTTTCTGCTCTTTGCTGCCATATGGTGAGATATTATATTTCATTGTCTTCAGGTGGATCATGACGTCTGCAGCAACTATGGAAACTGGCTTTACAGCGCAGGAATAGGAAATGACCCAAGAGAAAACAGGAAGTTTAATATGATCAAACAAGGACTGGATTATGACAATAATGTGAGTTGTAGTTTTTTTTTTTATAGTTCTCTTATTGTAATAGCATGTCATAGAGAAAACACATACATTCTGAATCATAGTATTCATTATAACATATTTTGCTAGGACAGATTAATTATTTAGTTGTCACTCATACTACTTTTTTGCCAAGGAGAAAATATACAGTTTAGTGAACACGCTCAACTATTCACTGCTTACTGCTGCAGACATTAATCATAATTAAAAAAATTTTTTTACAAATTATTAAACAGATGATAAAACTCCATAAATCCACTGTTTTAGTCAGTGTAAATTTAGTAACAACAAAAACAATATGAGAAAATACATAAAATACAAATAAAAGTTAACAAGTCTAGAATTTCTGGATTAAATGTGTTCATCTACCTTCTGTCAAAATATTCTACATATCAACTATTGTTTTGGTTAACCTAAATTGAATTTAACAATTTATTATCAACAATTACAAGCCTTTAGTAAAACTTAATTAAACAAGAACATCTGCTGTGTAAAGCATATGGCGGAATAGTTGGTGGTTCATTCCACTGTGGCAAAGCCTGATAAATAAGGGACTAAGTCAAAGGAAAATGAATGAATGAATGAATTCAATTATAAAATTTAAATAAAATAAAAAATCTAAATATATATTAATAAAATATATCAAACCATTGTTTTTGTTAGCATAGGCATTAATCAATAAATTATTAACTACACATAAAAACAACATGAAATAAAAACAAGTAAATAAATTAGAATTCATTCATTTTCCTTTGGCTTAGTCCCTTTAATCATCACGGGTTGCCACAGCAGAATGAACTGGCAACTTATACATCACATGTTTTACACATCGGATGCCCTTCCAGCTGCACCCCAGTACTGGGAAACATCCATACACACTCATTCTCACACGTACACTACAGCCAATTTAATTTATTCAATTCACCTATACCGCATATCTTTGGACTGTGGGGGAAACCGGAGCACCCGGAGGAAACCCACGCCAACACGGAAAGAACATGCAAACTCCACACAGAATTTCCAACTGACCCAGCTGGGACTCGAACCAGTGACTTTCTTGCTGTGATGTGACAGTGCTAACCACTGAGCCACCATGTTGCCTAAATTAAAATGGCAGTTTTAGAGTTTTCACCTGCATTCCCTCTATTATCATTAATTAAACGAGAGTATAAATAAATACAATTATTGGAATATATAAACAGCTTTCTTTTGCACTTTTGAATGCTCTTTATCATCACTTCAGGGAGCTGCTTCTACTGTGAATACAAATGTAAATATAGAAAGGGGAAGTTAAACGTGCATGCACATGAAGTGTCAGGAGAGATTAATGCACCACGATAAAGCCTTTTCCTGCACAGATCTGACACTTGATGTATTTCTGAAGGGCGACTTTGTCCGTCAGTGGGTTCCAGAGCTTCGAGGTATTAAAGGTGGAGACGTTCACACACCCTGGACCCTCAGCAACTCAGCGCTGTCACACGCACAGGTCTCACTCAACCAAACATACCCCTGTCCCATCATCACCGCACCCGAGTGGAGTCGGCACGTCAATAACAAATCAGTAAGATCACAATACTGGAACCTTAAACTATATCAATACTTGATACCATTTTTAATATTACTGGGAAATATTACCAAAGCATTCACGCAATTTACAATATTAATGAATGTCGAAGTTTCTTCAGTTGCCAGAGATAAAACCTCAAACATGATTCAATTTTAAGGATTCAATTTTAAGTTCAGATTTTCACTTTCCATGACAATTTTCACTGGCCTTGTTGAAAAAATAATTGAATTAAATAAATGTACAGGGTGTCCGTGGGGTTATAAAAAGTAGTTGAGAAAATTAAGGCCCTTAAAAGGTATTGAAAAGTCTTAATCACGTTTTTACAAGGTCTTAAATTTTGTTCAAGTGTTAAAAAGTATAAATATATTTATTTTCCTCCACGCAATTGGTTCAAGCCGGGGCGCGTCCAGTCAAGCTCCTCCGTCCGGGTGATGTCACGTAATTTCCGACAAACATGGGAAGATAATGTGACACTCACCACATGTAGCGAAACCATAGCAGAAACAGACGGCACAATGGGAAAATGTCAGTTTGCATACTCCTGCTTGGAGAAAGACTAGTTTAAACAGTGGCTGAAACCTGTTGCTGAAAACAACCGCATAATTTATTATTTCTAGCTTTGTTTCTTCCGCGCTTATCTGAGTTCTGTTGCATAGTTGTGCTCCATTGATTTAACTACAACTGTTTATTAAGTTAAACGTTTGATATTGATTAGAACTTGAAGTGACGATGAGGTATTGAAATATTCCGAGCGGGACTTTAAAAAGTCTTAAACAGGTATTGAAATTACCTTTAGGATTGCTGCATATACCCTGATGTATTATAATCATTTTAACCACACAACATTCTAAAATGGTATATGCCATGCAGCTTATACAATAACACCTTTATATATAGTAATATTTTATAATATTATTATATTTTGTATAGTAAACATTTCACTGGCTTAGCTAAACAATAATAAATAGATAAAGAGTAAGATACAAAATATTTGTTGTTTTCATAGTTTTAATCCATGTATAATTTTAAAAGGTCCCATGAAGTGCTTTGAAAAGTGCATTTTTTTATTCGATGTTTAACGTAATATCAACTGAAACATAAAGAGGGGGGCAGGACATAGAGTGGCTCCTCCCTTTTTGAAAAACAGCCAATAGCATTTTGTTTCATCACAGTTCTGCCAGTGAGCGTGTTGGAGCTCAAGCGCATCAAATGAAAAGCAAATGAGAAGTGTCATTAAGGGCGCTGGGCATGTCAGTTACTAGTAAGCATTTGATTGGTCAAGATTGGATGAGAAACTGAAGTATGAGGTGACGTGAAATAAAATGTTGATCCATTCAGGCAGAAGTGGCAAACTGCAAGCTTTGGATGTTTGTATTAGGTGTTTATCTTCAAAATGTGTATTTTATCACTGTTTAATTGCACTCCAGCTTATAGATATAACATGTTGATAATAACATCTAAAAGACTTTATTTTAATTTCACTGAAACTTTAATAAATTACTCCATTCTATAACTTAAGTTTAACTTTAAAAAACTTAAACATTATTGAAGATAGTGAACAGTCAATAATAAACAATAAGCTAATTATACCTCAAGTAAAAAAACTACAAATCTGCAGATGAAAACATGCATAACATTCTTTAGGCCAGTCTAACAGCAGTTTAGTATTTTTATAGATTCATTAATGCATGGCAGATATCAGAAAAGTGATAACATTTGATGTTTGATATTTCAGTATCGATGCATATCAAAATATCTTTTTTTTTTTTTTTTGCTTTAAACTTGTGCATCAGCATAAAAGTGAAGCTCATTGATTATTTTGGACAAACAAAAAAAATTCCAAAAACAAAAACATCTCTTTCTCTCTTTTAGTCTGGTCCATCATCATCTAAAGGAAGAAAGGGTTCATCTTACACTCCAAGACAACACAAAGACAGAGGCATTGACTTCTACTTTTCCAAGAACAAGCATTTTTGAAGAGGAGATGAGGTGAAATTGCACTTTTACTCAAGTGACACTGCAGCATCTGCTCAGGCCACAGTTTACATTGCTGAATGAGGAAGAGGAAATGGAAAAACAGTGTGGTTTTGTGTTGCTCTTTCTGAATCTGTTTTTATACACGCATACAGAAATGGCTACTTGCTTTGTTTTTTGTTGTTACAAAAACTGTTACTCTAATTTTCATGTATTTATTTGTATTGCATAAAGTTCAATATGACGGGTTTGGCTGTTTGCATCCCTTAAGATGTCCTTGTTTAGTACGAAAGTAAGATATGGGGTGATTTTTCATTTTGCTCAACATAAAAATAAAACTTTTGGGAATTTGTTGGAGTTTTGTCTTTCTCACATGATGTAAATGGTAGATCATACTGTGAAAATAGTTTGATTAACGTGCACATTCAGAATATTTCCTTCATTTAATTAGAATTAGGAAGTGAGAAGTGGCAAGTGTTTCAGTTTTGTTTTAAAAAGTGAGGGAAAAAGCTGCAAAAGACAGGTCTTTTATCAATACATTTACATGTACTGTTTTAGCAGATACTTTTATCCAAAATGATGGCAAGCTGTTTTAACATTTAATCTGTTAATTGTGCAACTTTCTGCTTTCAGGCAATTAGTATCTATATTTAGATAGTATCTACTTATTCAACTAATGTTTTTAGTTCTTACCTTTTAAAAAGGTACTAGTACTTTTTTTCTAGATGCTAGTATTTATTTATTAGATACTAGTTCTTATTCATTAGATACTGATACTTTTAAAATAATTCATTACTTCTGTTTTTTATTAGTGAATAGTAATTATTCTATTATTACTAGTTACAAATTCAACATTTATGCCATTATATCTATGGGATCTGTCATTTAGACATCACCAATTCAGTTGTACTTATATGTCTTCCAATTAAAAGTGTTATCAAAGCACTACTGATGCATTTATTGGTAAGTAAGAAGTACTAATCCTACTTTTATTATTTTTTTAAAGCGTGTGCATCAGACAAAAATGTTTGTAAATTTAAACAAATGGTCTATGATAAATGGTTTATGGTCATAACCATAGACTATTAAAATAGACGTAGGCTAACATATATATTGCTAACATGAAATGTTTATTTTATTAAATTTGACAATGTTTAGTCAAAGAATTCTTTGATTCAAAGCATAGTAAAAACCGCTATTTCACTACATTAAAAAAACACTTCTGTGAGCCCATTTTAAGTCTTTCCCCTCGACTGTGGACCATCTCGCGTAAAAATAGCGGAAATTGACCTTATATGGTTTGGGGCTTTGTAAGCAGACCTGAGATCTGTTCAACCAATCTCCTGGTGACGCAAAAACATCCATTAGCCGATCCTGAAACAGTCGATCCTGCCTTCTTTTTCCTCCTCCTTTTTTTACGTATTTCGTCATTTCTCTGACTAGAGTTTGTAGCTAGCATTTCCTCAATCTTCACCTTTCTTGTTGTGTAGTTGTAACGTTACTGTCCTGCGTAGTGCACTTCAGGTCGTCAATTTGGTTTCCTAAAGTTCAGTTTATGCGTATCTTCAGGAAATGACAACTTAAAAATATATTAAACTATCTTACTTTTTCAATTCACGTGTACCTTCTCGAGGTAACGCGGAGATTTACAACGGTATCGGTAGATAACAGAGAGGTTTTGCTAATAAATATGGCATCAAAGTTAAGTATAGACCATGAGGCGATTCCAGTAACAGCTTTAAACTGCAGTTTTCGGAAGAAACTGGGTCTGTTCCTGAATCCAACTAACACGGTGGCGGCAGACTGGAGGACAGTGGCAGAAATTATGGACTTCACCTACCTGGAGATCAAAAACTTTGAGAAAAGAGACTGTCCCTTCGAAAAAGTCTTGACGGACTGGGAAACTCGTCCAGACGCCACAGTAGCAAATTTACTGTCGATTTTAGAAAAAGCTGAAAGGAAAGATGTCATATCAGAGCTCAAGGAAATTCTAGGTATGTTAACGTTATCAATATTCCATGTAATTATTGATATTTTTTGTTCGCTTCAATATAATATTTAATTGTTGCATAGTCAAATATATTGTTTTTGTCAATGATTATTTAAGGGATAGTTCACGCAAAAATGAAAATTACCTCACTATTTACTCAACATCAGGTGGTTCCATATCTTTATGAATTTCATTTTCTTGTTAAACACAAAAGAAGATATTTTGAAAAATGTTTCAAAAATCTGTAACCATTGACATCCATAGAAGGACAAACAATTACTATGCAAGTTAATGGTAACAGGTTTCCAACATTTTTGAAAGTATCTTTTGTGTTCAACAGGAAAAAAAGTACTAATCCTTTTTTGGGTGAACTAAACCTTTAATATGCTTGTCATTTTATCTTTTCATGTCAATAAAAAATCTATTGTACATCAAACTTTTTGAACAGAATATTTTTGTACTTTTTATATTTTAATGTACATTAAAAACTGTAATTACCAAAGTATATGGCTGTAATAACACATGTATTAAGCAGTATTAACTGAACAAGTATAAATAATAAAAAGAGCACCTTGCCATATTTGTTGTTATGGAAGCAGACATTATTTCATCACGTCTCAATCAAAGATTGACTAATGACTAAAAATGGCAATTGAAGAAAGCGAAGGTCTGCACAGAAGTGTTATCATACTGTATGTTGTTGCTGTTTGTGCACAGATGACGACTGCAGGAAGTATATGGAAAGACAACAGAGGAAGCCGCTTCAGGTTCCAGTGGTGGACAGTTGTGGACCTCGAACACAGGAGAGAGAAGGAATCACACTCTATGATGATCCACAAGGTCAGTGTTTAACCCCTTCCGTCTGAATATGCTGTGGAGTTTAGCAGTGCCAAACTAATCATTGTCTTCTTTGTCAGCAGGACTGACACCTGAGACCTTTGATGCCTTCATCTGCTACTGTCAGAGTGACATTCAGTTTGTCCACGAGATGATCAAACAGCTGGAACAGACCGAATACAACCTGAAGCTTTGTGTGTTTGACAGAGACGTCCTTCCTGGCACATGCGTGTGGACCATCGCCAGCGAGCTCATCGAGAAAAGGCATGTTGCTTTTGTGGTTATCTAGTGTCCAGTAAATGTAAAAAGCTTTAATATCATTTAAAAATTATATTAAAACTATTATTTAAAAAGTATGCTTTAAATATACTTTAATATAATTTATATAACAATATAATCTATATAATACAATGTAGATATAAATAATTAAAATGTAAATATAAAGAATTAAAGAACTTTAAAATTATGTCTGTTTTTGTATATAACATTGAAATCAGTTGTTTATTGTTTGTAATATTTGACCATAATAACAACATTACTATACAATTTGCCACAATTTTTATACCCCTGCATCCCCCATATATTAATATTATGTGCATTTTTTTGCAATTAACATTTGACGAACTGTCAAATATCTATTTTATCAGTTGTAATATTTGTTATATATAAATGCTGTTTTTTAGGTGTAAGAGGATGGTGGTGGTCATCTCTGATGATTATCTGGACAGTGATGCCTGTGACTTTCAGACTAAGTTTGCACTCAGTCTTTGCCCAGGTACAACGTCTTACTTAACATTTCATTGAATTACTAGTGTATTTTTGAATTATTAATGTATTTTACAGCTCCAGCACTGTTTTAAGGGTTTTCGTCTTAGAGGCAATTAACATTTTTTTAAAACTACAATTTTGTAGCACACATCAGTAAGTTCATCTCAATTTCACATACCCTGTTTTTTTATTTCATTTTTACGTTTAAATAGTGTGAGTATTCTGTTCACACTAAAATGACCATAATGAAAAGAGTGCACTTGAAATACCCAGATTATTTACTTATTAAAAAAGCATAAAATATTGGACTATTCATAGACAAAACTAACAGTTTTAATCACCTAATGAAACTGCAGGACTTTCATTCACATGGTGTTGAAATGAGCTAATGAAGTTCATACAGTAGACATATGCATCATTTAGGACAGTGTTTCTCAACCATGTTCCTAGAGGGCCACCAACACTGCATGTTTTGGATGTCTCCTTAGTCTGTTACACCCATTCACTAATGAGCTGATTATCTGATTCAGGTGTGTTTGGTGAGACATGAAATGTGTAGAGCTGATGGTCCTCCAGGAATGGGGTTGAGAAACACCGATTTAGGACTAAAAATGTTAAGTTTAGTATAATTAATAATACTTAAATTAAAAATAGTGCATTTTATTTATAGACTTTTCAAGAAACTGAAAGACACTGTACTGTGTATAACGAAACATAAAACAAGCATTGAACGGATTATTCATAAGCATTATTAAAGCATTAAACACAAGTTCTTAATAGTTCTTAAACACAAACAATCTGGAATGGAAGTGTTTGCTATTGGATTGGCAAAAATATACTTGTATGCATGTATCGTACATACATGCACATCCATGTCTATGTACAAAACCCTGCACAAACATAGGTCTCATTGAGACTTTTACCTATTAAGTCAGCCATTATACTATAAAATGCAATAAAGTATATAATATATTTCAGTATTTGACCATATCTCCATTGTCATGGCTATATATTTACGCCTAAAAAGGGAAATAGGAAGTATTTTAATATCATTGAGCAGTCAAGATTAAACTTAAACTGAATGTTTGGTTGCCTGTTGCAGGAAGTGTATTGCTCTGGCTTTGTTTGGAACTATTTTCATTAGCGAAATAAAAACAAAGAAACAAAAAACAATATTAATGTTAATATTAATAAACATCATTGTGTTCAAAATGCAATTGATGCAATATTTGTTAAACAAATGTTTTAAATCAAGATTTTCACAATTGCGAGCTTGCTTATATCCAGGAAAACAGCACTGTCGCTCATGTGATATTGCAGAACATTAGATTTGATAAAAAAAACACAATTAGTCCTATAGTGTTCATCATGCAAGACGTGTTTGTTTATATTTTGCCAAGTCAGTGATTCAATGTTACATTCAATGTCATCTTGCACATTGTTAAAAAACGATTACGTCTTGAGTCACAAAATAATGTTTAAGCCTACTTGCAACTGTATTTGCAGTATTGAACTTTACATCTTATAAACTAAACAGTTAAAAGCAGCACATACTTTCCTAATCTGTAACTATGGCCCTTTAACGCTTAAACTACCAAGGCATTTGAAATTTAGTAGTGTAGTAACTTTGATGAATTAAAAGCCATATAACTGTATTACCCTGACTTTCCATAAAGATATAGTTCACCGAAAAATCATCATTTACTCATCCTCCACTTGATCCAAATCTGTGTGCTTTTTTTTCTGTTGAACACAAAGGAAGATATCTTGAAAACTTAATACTACAGACAACAAAAGGCTGCTGGTTTCAAATGTTCATCAGAATATCTTGTTTTGTGTTCTTCTGAAGAAAGAAATTCATAAACATTTAGGCCCATATCAGTGTGAGGAAATGTACATTTTTGTGGTGAACTATCACTTTAACTGTGTATATAATTTATTCTAGCATTATTGTTTTCAACATTACAAAACACAGATGACATCTGTGTGTTTGCAGCTCTTACATAATGAAATATTACAAAAAAGATTGTCAGATATAATGACAGACATTCAAAGCTACATTATAAAATGGATAGTTCCTGTCCTCGATTCTGATTGGTTTGAAGCTGCCATGAATTGCTCTATAAACATACAACTCTTACTATTGCTCAGCAATCATTCCACTATCAGTACTGAGAAGAAAAGAAAAACAGTTTAATTTGCGTTGAAACGTTGATACATACAGAATAATTACCCCCCCCCCCCCCCCCCCCTTTGATTTTTTTTCTTCTTTTTTTAAATATAGTCTACAGAACAAACCATCATACAATAACTTGCCTTATTACCCTAACCTGCCTAGTTAACATAATTAACCTAGTTTAGCCTTTAAATGTCACTTTAAGCTGTATAGAAGTGTCTTGAAAAATATCTAATCAAATATTATTTACTGTCATCATGGCAAAGATAAAATAAATCAGTTATTAGTAATAAGTTATTAAAACTATTATGTTTAGAAATGTGTTGAAAAATCTCTTCGATAAACAGAAATCTGGGCAAAAAATAAACAGGGGGGCTAATAATTCAGGGGGGGGGGTAATATTTCTGACTTCAGCTGTATATGGAACAATCATTTTATAAAAGCAGTAAGCTCCATTTAGTACAGCAGTGATTTAAAGTGAATTCATAACAGCTACTGTTGCAACAAAGTGTCTAAACCCCTGTTATACCTGTTATATTGGGTTTATTCTAAAACCTACTGTAAAAGCTTTATAAATATGACAAAAATGACATTTGGTAAAGTCTAGATTGAATGCTTAGAAAATATCATATTCTTAGGGTGCACTCACACTAGGCTATCAGAACCATGCCCGGACACGTTTCCTGGTTCGTTTGACAGGTTGTGCCAAAGCGCGGTCGGGTTGGGCTTTGGCGCGATACGTTTGAAGTGCGAGTGCAAAGCGCACCTGAGCCGGAAACTGAAGACATGGTGTCAGTCTTAAGGGATTGTTTCATATGGATTCATTAATCATTCTTACTTTTCAAGGAACACAAACTGTCATAGTTTATTAAAGATGCAAACCCCTCACTGCATGTTAGCTGCACCTTTAGCTGCACCTTCTAATACATGCAGCACGACTCTGCCCGGAGTATTCTGTATTTTATACAAATATTGTTACAAACTATTTTTTTGCAAAAAAAGAAAATCAAATAAATGCAGTGTGAGTGTAGGCCATCGGGGGTGAGGGGAGGGGGGACAAGTGCACTTCAGCACGGTTTACGGCAACTGTACCTAGTGTGATTATGCCCTTACTAGATACTGGATCTAATTAGGGCTGTGTGATATTGGTAAAATGCGATATTTTATTTTTCTGCGATAAATATTGCAACATGAATAGTTTGACAAGATATTTTAAAAGCTCTATTTGATAGCTGGTTTTCTGGAGAGACTAACAGTATTTATGTACATACATTGAATAATCACAATGCAAAAAAAATGCTTTTCTTACTTTGTTTTGTCTCGTTTTTAGTGCAAATATCAAAAAAAAATGTAAAGCAAGTAAAAACATTGTTTAGTTTTCACCATCATCAGAAATAAGTGAGTTTTCCTTCATTTTCTAAAGAAAGTTTTTCCTTGGAAACAAGCCAAATGATCTGCCAGTGGAGTAAGTGAAAATCTTGTTTTCACTTTGAAATGTAGATATTTGCTCTAGAAACAAGACAAAAATTCTAAGTAAGAAAAACTATTTTTTGCAAAAATCATATAAATTCCATATAAATACAGTAATTAAATACAATTCTGTAGCTCTTGGTCAACTACAATTTATACTCAATATTGCATGTCTTTGCGATGTGACTATTGCGGATACACACATTGTGATATTGATGCTGAAATGATATATATTGTGCAGCCCTAGATCTAATGTTAAAGCAACAGTTTGCCTTTATTTGTTCTTCAGGAGCTCGCACTAAACGGCTTATCCCTGTCGTCTACAAATCCATGAAGAGGCCGTTTCCCAGCATTCTGCGCTTTCTGACCATCTGTGATTACAGCAAACCCTGCACACAGGTCTGGTTCTGGACTCGACTGGCCAAAGCACTTTCACTGCCCTAATCTGCTATGCTGAAGACTCAACATCACACAAACACACTCTTCTCTATTAGGAGGAAGGACTTGCTTTTGGGAGAGTTTGTCAGTATTGATTCCAGCAGTGAACATTTTCAGACAGGTACTTTTTATAGTATTCACGACAGAAACATCCGCCCAAATCAAAACATCACTCAGCTTTCCAGAATATCACATCAAGCATCACATCACATCAAGATTTCTAAAATAAATAGTTACTGATCATTTCCGATCTTGTTTTGCATTTGGTTCTTGTTACACTGGCCATTTTTGGGTTATAAAATATTAATGTTCAATATACAGTTGAAGTCAGAATTATGAGCCCCCCTTTGATTTTTTTTTTTTTCTTTGTTAAATATTTCCCAAATTATATTTAACAGAGAAACAAAATTTTCACAGTATGTCTGATAATATTTATTCTTCTGGAGAAAGTCTTATTTCTTTTATTTCAGCCAGAATAAAAGCAGTTATACATTTTTTAAAATCCATTTTAAGGGCAAAATTATTAGCCCCTTTAAGCAAATTTTTTTTGATAGTCTACAGAACAAATCATTGATATACAATAACCTAATTACCCCAACCTGCCTAGTTAACCTAATTAACCTAGTTAAGCCTTTAAATGTCACTTTAAGCTGTAAAGAAGCGTCTTGAAAAATATCTAGTAAAATATTATTTACTGTCATCATGACAAAGATAAAATAAATCAGTTATTAGAAATGAGTTATTAAAACTATTATGATTAGAAATGTGTTAAAAAAATCTGCTCTCCGTTAAACAAATTGGGGCAAAAAATAAACAGGGGGGCTAATAATTCTGACTTCAACTGTATATTGTGTGAATTATGTCTGATCTGCTATTTGCCGTGTACTTCTGATTATATTGATGAGGTAAATACAGATGCACAGATTGTTAGTCTTTATCTCGGTTAAGTGGTAATGGTTGGTTAACCTACGGTATATTTTACTATGTTTTCAACACCTCAGTCTTCCTCTGACGTTACATGTTCATCTTCAAAGAAATGTCAGTGGCTTTTAATTTGTTAGCCCAATTTTTTTTCTCAAATCATAATTGCCTTTTACCACATTTGAGTGTTATCATTTAATGAAATTGGCCTTTTTAAAATTATGTTTTAATATGAAAACAATTACTTTACTCCTCTGAGCTCACAGTTTAAACTTACATTTGACTGCACTATAAGTAAGCTTAAGCATATACTCATTTGGTACAGAAGGTTATTTATGTGTGATTGTGCTCAGCTGTATATAGATAAGTGCTAACATCACACTTCCTGTGCATTTCTACTAAAGGAGCGACACATTTTATGGAAGCTGGTTAGTAAGATAAACAGAGAAGTAATGTTTGTAGATTCTCTTTGATTCTTGAAATCAGAAACAGAATGCATTAATTAATATTCAAAAGTTAAATGTAAGGTAAATCTGTATGAGTGTTTATTTTAAAATAATTTTATGGGAATTCTGTTAAATGCATGCTGTGTACACGTTATTCACAATTTCATACATTTAACAATAGTGTCAGTATGAAAGAAATTCATTTACAAGCTGTAATACCTGAAGTGAATCTTATGTATTTTTATTAAAAACAATGTATTGAAGATGCGTCTACACTTTATATCAACTCTCACATGCTATAATTATGAGAAAAAACAGACAATAGAAATGTAAAACCTTTGAGGAGTCCCTTCCCCATTCCCAGCTCATGATGGATACAGTAGCATGTGCTCTGGTAGGTTTGATATTTTTTCATTTTGTCAACAAACAGTGTTTACATCAGTGTGATTACAGCTTTTATATGTCAACACCATCTACTCACAGTTCATGCCAGCACTGTAGTTGTGGGAAATATCTCAGCATTAAGGTATAAAAATGAGAACATTTAGTCATAAATGAATGCTTACCATTTACTAGTCAACTCGAGTTAAACAGTTGAATTTTAACATTTTTGAATCCAATAATTCAGAATAGTCAAATAACTGCCTGTAAATAGTCCTCAGCTAGGAAACTATGTAACATTGCTGTGTAATATTGTGCCTGCTATAGCCCTGGTATAGCTAAGCAAAGTTCCTTCATTATTCTCCTGGAATGTAGTTCCTAGCCATATCGACCTACAAAAATAGCAATTATTTATTTCTTGTCAGTCTTAGTTCACAATGTAACTACAAAAGAGTCAAGCTTTAAACAGAAAATGATTCTTAAAAAGTTTTGAGTGAGATGCTAATAGTCTAAGTTAAAAGTGCTCAAAGCCAGATCTTTTCACTTTAGGTAACTTGTAAAACGAGCCTATTTAAAAGTAAAGTGCAGTGTTTCTTTAATCTGATGGCTCATCAGTCAGTTTAATGAACTATAATTTGTTGGATCTTAAAGGTACACTACACTTTTTATGGAAATAGAGAACACTACTGCAGATCTGCTTTCAAAGCTACTTTCATGAACATGGCACTGTATGGCATGCAACACTCATTTATTTATTTTTTTATTTTAATTTATTTTTTGCAAGCATCAGCCAGTTTGGCTTTAACCAATTATTGAACCGATTATTAATAACCGAATATTTCTCTTAGCTCATACAGTAGCAAAACACTGGATTCATAATGGAGAAATTTAATGTATCAGCAATTGTGCATCATCAATGATAGAAACTGATTCGAATGTTTAGAATTCGAATCAAATTTTGGAATGCGACGTCACTGAGAATCTCTGAACAAGTGCTAAAGACATCATGTCATCCACAGCTAAATTCACCAACATTCTTATAACTCATACGCATTTGCCTAGATGAATGACAAGGATTACCGTGCACATACTGGCCAAAATTTAAAATAATTTGGATATTTATGCATTATTGGGGGTTCACTCCTGAGACTGCTGTACTCGCGATCCAGCCCGGATGAGCGGAAGAAAATAAATCAATGAATGGATGTTAATATATATATTATAATATTGTATATATTAAATATTTTATTTACCCAAAAACAGTAAACATAATAAAAATTGAGTAGATAAAAAATGTATTTAATGTGAAATGTTAAATTTATAGTTCATTTGAGCTGTCCAGAATGATTCTTTTTTTTAAAGCTTGTCATGTTAATTTGGGTTAAAGTTAATTTAACTCATTGTTACAATTGTTAACAGTTGTTACAACAAACTACGTAGGTAGTGCACAATTTAAAATTATTTGTTCATAATTTAGAATTATTATTATTATTGTTGTTGAAAGGCATTTAGCTTTAAAATATTACTTGGAATGTTAAATAAATCCTCATTTATCCTCAATAGATATTCTGTCTTTGTATTTTTTATTTTGTTAAGAGTAACCAATAAAATTTTAATAACAAGAAATGATTATACTGTTTTTTTTTCCACGAGATGGCAGTATAATAAATTGTGAAAATGATCCCAATGCTCTTTATCATTATCAGAAAATACAAATTAAAAAGTAACACCCATTTTTATTCGTTTTTTCAATAATTGCTCCTGAGCAAACATACTGAATACGATTTTGAAGATTATGTTAACCATTTCAGTACAGTGCTGAAGTTTAACTTTAATTTAAATCTCATTTTAAGTCAACATTTGATTTGTATGTTGATATGCTTATTCCCTATACCTGTTTGTGTACACGGCGAAACTTTATCACAAACGTTTACTTATAAACCTCAGCTATATACTAGTTGTAAGTACTAAAGAATAATAATACAAAATAAAAAGCACTAATTGCAATAATATTAACAAGTATCTGTCCCAAATATTGACAAAATGTAAGATTATAACGACAAATATTTCTGAGCAGGCAATTAAAAGACTTCCGACTGATTATTACGCACCCAAAATGGCCGCCCATCGCGTCCATCCGTGTGGAGGAATGTAGTGGGCGGGGTTTTTGGTGCTAGTGGCAAAGTTTGGGAATGATAGAAAGGCTGTAGAAGAGAATCGCGAACGGGATCTGGAATGCCACTGCTTCGGGGAATACAGTAACATTTACACGTTGTTTTCTGTAAGCACCAAACTCGAGCGCTCGAATTCAGCGCGTTGTAATTAAAGGTACGCAATCCCGAGACATGTCGGAGGACCTGAGCTCCCAACCCTGGTCCATCAACAAGGATGACTACGAGCTGCAGGAGGTGATCGGTGAGTGTTTCCTACAGCCGGTGAAGACCTGCCACTGGTGCATCTGTAAATGACTTCTTTTTACTGCAGTCTGTTTGGGGGAAATGAGTTGTGAATGTTCTTATTCAAGGTATGTTGACGGTCTTGCAAGTAACGTTTTAGAACTGTGTGTATTTAACCCGGGTTTCGGTTCAATCAAATTAGCATATTTTATAAGCGCACGAGAATGAGTCGTAACGCTCAGAATGCCTGAAACTTTAAGGTTAAGGCTAAACGAGTGTCTGTTAAAAACCCTCCACTTCAGTTGTCAAGCCTGTCACGTATGCCAATTTCATCTCTCTCTCTCTCTCTCTCTCTCTCTCTCTCTCTCTCTCTCTCTCTCTCTCTCTCTCTCTCTCTCTCTCTCTCTCTCTCTCTCTCTCACACACACACTATGAACATATTTAACCATTTCGACACCTTATAGAAATGAAGACCTATAAAGAAGTTTGAAGTTTCAGGTGGGTGAATAGTAAATATACGGTTTGAATGGTAGTATTTTCTGGCAAAATCAACTATGTCATTCTGTACACGACAACGCCTCTTTTTTTGCTGATAAGCCCAAACACGTGCAACGCTTCTTCAGTAAAGACACCCTTTTCATTTGTTTATTAGTTCCTTTAATATTTTGCAATATGTGATCTATCTATCTATCTATCTATCTATCTATCTATCTATCCACACACACACACACACACATATTGGTTGACAACATTGTGCAATGTATTTTGCATTTTGAGGCTGGTTAAAAAACTGCTTACTGACTAATGCTGAGCGATAGTTTACACTTGACTGTTGAAACATTTCTAAGAGGGATGATAGTCTGCTTAATTTAGACTCGAGTCATATGTCAGACGGTTGAGAACCCAATTTTCTTTTAATTCTGGAGTTCAAAAAAGTTTTTAGCTGGAATAACCCTTATGAATCTTTGTAAAATTAAATTCACGTAAGGTTCATAATTCAACACAAGTAAATTTGCTTTGAGCTTTTTGTATTATTTTAAGGTCAATATTATTTGCCCCCCTTAAGTAGTATATTTTGATTGGCTAAAGAACAAACCACTGTTGTCCAATAACTTGTGTAGTTATTCTAACTTCCCTACTTAATATTATTTATCTAGTTAAGCCATTAAATGGTGCTTGTAATTGTGAATACCAGTATCTTGCAAAATATGAAGTAAAATATTATCTACTGTTATCATGCGAAAGACAGAGGATCTATCTATCTGTCTGTCTGTCTGTCTGTTATATATATATATATATATATATATATATATATATATATATATATATATATATATATATATATATATATATATATTAGTTATTTACTGTACAATATGTCTGGGTGTAGTGATTTTATTATTGTAGTTTTTATTATTATATGTAATTCTATTTAAATATTTAAAAAAGGTAAATAATTTATATAAGGGCAAAAATAATTGTTTCAGTCCTCAAAACAGGATTTAAACACCCACAAAATGAAAATAGACATTCAGTTTAAAGAGATTTTTTAATACTATTAATTGCTGATTTAAATTGCCCTTGAGAACAATATTGTGCATATTAGTTTTCATAACATATTGCATTTATCACCACTGGCACATGTTTATTATGTACCAAAATAAGCTAAACTTGAATACAACATTATTTCTCCATATTTTGACATGTTTATTTTTGTATGTTTTCAAACAATTACATTTGATTCACCAAAGTCACACAAGTGACAATTTCACATCGGTCACATCCATAACGGAGAGATGGCCCATGCATAACAGCACTTTTTCCTCATAAATGCAAAAATGTCAGAAAAATTAATATTATATACATACATACTTAAAATGCCACCAAATATGTGTATGTGTTATTGTATCATATTATTATTTATTTTTATTCAATCTCTACAAACCCAGTTTAAATGTTTGGTCTGAGGAAACAAAGGTTAAAAGATGAATGCCTCAAACAAGATATTTAACACTAGTTTTCTCCAGAGGGACTTTTTCTGTAATAATAAACACCACATATGTGGCTTAGCAGTTTCCACCTCCCCCTTTTCATGCGGCTATAAAGACACTGTTATATGCTGTAATTCTTTTTGATGATCCATGACTCTGACCCGCCAGTGAGTTTTACAACCAGTCACAGTAACTGCACTACAGACCGTCTCCAAATCTGCTTTCTAGGCATGATCTGCTCCGATATGCAACTCTTTTCCTTCTCTGAGCGCTTTATTCTGTGGATTGTTTTGGTTACTGGTTGATTTAATCTGGTTACATTGCAGGGTTTTAGCTTGAGATTAGCTGTGTGTGCAGTCACACGAGCGCTGCAAGAGTCATCTGATACCTGACATATTTCTTTCCAGGGCCTCCCATTGGACCCCAAAGGGAGGCTTTCTACACAGCTTTTAACATGCTCCATGTTTTGACAAGGTTTTACTAGTTTTCAAAGCTGTAAAGCTCTTGCCGGGGTTGCTCATAATGCAGGTTCAACGTTTACTGCTTTTTTTTAGTGTTAAATTAGGGTGTTAAATAGTCTTCATCCGCTATAGAAGTTTTATGTGTTCAAAAAAATAGTGGAATGCAATGATAAGAATTCATTGCTGTGCAGCAACAATTTAGTAACATATTAATCTTGGTTAAAATATCCATTTAAACATTTAGTTATACTTAAACTTTTTTATTTAATTTTATACACTTTTTAAACAATTTTGTAAAACAGATTGAATGACACTGAATGGTATTGTACAGAATTAAATGTATCTGCTAAACTCAGTGATGATGAAAAATGATTTCATATATTTATTAAAATATTTAAATAATTTTTAGTGAAATTAAATAATTGAATATCCCATTTACTATTTTTAAATATTTTTATAAGCAAATGTTTTTGATTTAATGATGGCTAAACATTGGGTTGTATAATATGATACAGGGCTGTCACTAATGACTATATTTATATCGATTGATCTACTTTACCGATTATGCGACTAATCTAAACAACCAAAATTCTATTTTTGATACTTAAGCTAATTTTAACTGGCAGCTTAAACATTTAGTAGTGTGTCATAAAAAGTACAAATGTAAACAAGCTCTTGACAAAATGTAAAACTAAAACGATAAACAAAAAAACGTAATGAAAATGTGCGATTTTTAAAAAGGAGGCGTGGCACCAAACCCCGCCCCTTAACCCAACTGTCACATCACGTCAACAAATCATACTAAATTGACCAAATGAGATCGTACCAGTTAGCCACTAAATCAAAAAGTTACCAATTGACGTGATTGCGTTGGATGTACTTGATATTGACTTAAATTTGTCACGATTGGATGAGTTTTATTTTTATTATAATATATATACTGTGCATAATGGCCTAGCTTTTATCTAGTCACTTGTGTGTGTGTGTGAGAGAGAGAGTGAGATAGAGAGACTGGTCAAACCTGTATCTGCTGTTGTCCTTTTTCTTCTACTATGCCTCTTCGTTTGACTCATCAGCTCTAAATGTTCCCCACACCTTGAACATTTCAGCGCACAGAAGATAAATATCTTACTTTTCATGCTTTGCATAGTTGAATTCACAAGACTTCCTTTGATATCTCAGCTTTAGTTCAAATAAGCCAAAGTGTGGACTTGTCTTTTATTAAATCCTCTTTCTTTTTAAAGCTTTTATCATAGTGCACCGATATAAACCTCAAAGTTTCTGGTTTGTTTTAGCAAGCTCTAGTTTCCCCTAAAGATTTGATTATTATCCCCATATTCCTGGAAACACTTTCTCCATTTCCCCCAGTGAGGATTTGTTGTGCCCTCTAGCAGTTCACCTTCAGAATTACTTCTTTGTTGAAACCTGGCATGTGATGTGACTTGCCAAAACAGGAGTTCATGCTAGAGGCGAGTCGATTGTAGAGTTCAGCTTTAAGGTTGAACACCTCAAAGTTTGTCATTTAATTTAGATATTCTTCTAATTTTCTTTTTTTCCGTTCAAAGCTTAACTTCACTGGCTTTGCCTTCCCAAAATGAGTCCTGCTCCTGCTTAAAGGGCTAGTTCCCCCCAAAATTTTAATTTGCAGTACATTTGCTCACCCTTGGGCCGTCCAAGGTATTGAGATTGAAAGTTAAAAACACGCACACACAAAAAAACCTGTTGCTACTGACATTTTAAGCAGTTAAATCTTGTGTTTATTCAGCAATGCCACAGGGATTTCCTGGCTTTCTTTGTGAGGTGTATTTAGAGTTTTTCACAGTCTGGTTTTAGGGGAGATTTATTTCTGATCACACAACTGCGCTTCCCTGGCAAGGCACGCATGACAATCACAGCTTTTCTTAATCGCGCTTGAGATTAATCACCCGGCCCTAATTCACTGTCTCGTCAAAAGGTTCATGACAGTCTGGAGCACATTATGTTGCATAATGACGTATACATGAGCGCAACCTCGCACTTGAGCTGCTATGACAGCTAAAGCTCCATTCACACCATCAGTGACATGCATTGACAAAGTGGCACAAACCCATTAATTTCATTGAACAGCTGGCGACACAAGCGATAGCGAGTGTTGGCAACAGAAGGTAGTTGTGGCAAGTGACCAGGTACACATTGCTGATGTTCAGACTAATTTATACTTTCACCTGGCTCCACAGTGCGAGTCTCTGCTAAGTGCGTGTGCACAGTTTTAAGTATCATACTTGATGTGCTCGCTCTTGTACTATTATTTTCAACTACAGGGGGCGCAAGAAATCAAGTGGGGTTATTGATAATTTTGAAGGACACTTGTGAAAATGTTTGCTTTTAGTACAGTTGGAGAAAAGCAGCCAATAGGTCAAATAAGGTAGTTGTTTTTGTTTTTAAAAGGTGCCATAACATTATGGATGTCAAAATTAATTGTTTCTTTGGTGCACCGCGATGCAGATGGAAACAATTCAACATCGGTTCAGTAATAATCATAACCGGTTAATACGTACTGATGTCATTAATCTCCTATGCGCGATGTCACAGTAGAATACTATGGCGAAGGAGGCAAGGGCGAGTGAATAAAACGCTCCTACTTGTGAGTTTGCTGGAAAGTCTTTCATTGACACTGTAGAAGGCACAGCAGACAAGCCGCTATCTCACTTCTTGGGAGAAATGCAGTAAAACTGCCTCTTTCTCTCTCAATTTGGACATTTGACCCACTGGGGTGTTTGTGAGGTAACTTTTCCTCTCCTCTCGACTGTTAAAGCGATACTTGTGGATCCAGACACGAGCGTGCCTGAGGTGCAAGTTTTCTCCACTGTGTCCATTATAGATTACCTGTTATAACCGCATATTATGCGCATATAGACTGTAACCTTGGCTGTTCTTAATGCGTCGCTCATCGGTGAACAGCGCTTTCATTTCTAAAGTCAATCACAGCCCTTTCTGTTGAGCGGGTGAAGACAGTGACCAATCAAAGGGGTGTAAGACCTGGCTTGACAGCGCTCAAAAAGCAAGCAGGATAATATTTACATTAGTTTATTTGCTATAAATGCTCATGCTGTCTTCTGTGCATGTATTATTTTGTTTGAGACATTCGAAAAGAGTTTCCTTTGAGCAGGTAAAATTAAAGGTACAGTTCATATATTTGCCTGCTTGTATTAAAAGACAAAATTGTATTACAAATAGTATATAAATATTAATATATTTATAGATTTTAATAAAAAAACTCTTGTGTTGTGAAGAAAAAATCTATTAATGTATGTATGGAAAGCATTGGCAATGCACCATGATGCACCAAGATATCAAATTGAACTGAATCGATGGCATGATAATTGGTTTAGGTTCACACCCCTATATCACATGTACAATCCCCACAGCATGGCCAGACTGTGCTCCAAGTCATGCGTCAAAGGATGCAGAGCCTCACACAAAAATATTGTGTGTTCTGTCAGCCGAAATGATGTTGCGTGCACCCAAAGTGAACATCCATCAACACCACAATGATGTCACATTTGCCACACACACCCAAGCGAACTTGTGGACGTGTCAAGTATAAACCAGCCTTTATGCAAATGAAAAGTGAATTCTATAACTGATTACCAATGAGTATGAAGTGGAGAGCACATGATATATCTACTGTAATAGGGTGATGGGGACTCCTGCACCAGTTTGGTAAACCCAGACAAAAAGGAGTTTGTGAAGTAATTAATGCATTGGTTCCTTGTTGACATTATACATAAATACTTTATGTATGAATTTCCCTCAAACATTTGTTTTTAGTGGCAAGAAAACGATTCCTTCTATACATAAGTGAGTCAACATCATTCACAAATGTAAGCAGCCAGTAGTGGTAATGCCCACTAGCAACCAAATCATCAGCTACTGACAGCAAGCAGCGATAAAGTTGCTGGCGATGTGAATGGAGCTCATGGATGTGTGTGAATGATAATGCCACTTTCTTGATTTTAGTAATTGTTTTTAAATCCCAGGATTGATAATTTAGACTTCACCAGTATTTAACAACAGTACTTACCATCCAATAAACTCTTCTTAATTGGTCATTCAGATTCTGACAGTTTTATTACAAAATTTAGCTTGATGTTATGACAGTTTTTATTAATGTGGCATGATGTGCAATACTGTATAAGTTTTTATTTGTTATATTATTATGAAATAAATCAGATTAACCCAATTAAAGTTTTGTTCTCAGTCTAAATTAAAACTTTAATTTGGTTAGCTAATTATACCTAGTTTACGCTACAGGATTTTAAGCCCGATTTGTAAGTTAACAAGCTTGTCAACAGATAGGGCTTGGATCATCGTTTTAGTGTGAACTACTGAACGACGTATCAAAGAGGCTCGTTGATGCATCAACGACACCTCGCAGACCAAAATCTAATATCTAGCATGCTAAATATTCCAGACCAGGCCAATGAGAGAGCAATTTATGCGCTGACTGGCCATTGTGTTCAGGAGCTCAGCAGAAATGTCTTCATCCTGCGTTTACACAGACAAAAAGCATATTAAGCTGAACTTTGCAGATATACAAGCCATCAATTCAGTGAGAGATCAGCTGATTGAGAAAGCTTTCAAACACTCCATTAAGAGATAGAGCTGTAATCGAGCCACTTGGGCCTGATAGGGCCCGAGCCCGACAAGTATTTTGATTGACAGCTTTTTAAAAGCCCAAACCCGTTTACAGCCCGACAATATTCAAATTCAACCAATTAAATTCAAATTAAATCTAAATTATGACGGGTATTTGGCAATAACAAAATTAAGATAAAGGATGTTTCGCCACTTCTCTTCACAATCTGGTATTAAGGTGACGGTGAAGCTGAATAATAAAATAATAATGCCAACATTAGCCTATTATAATTTATAATTTATAATTTATACATTATAATTTTATGGTTTAGTTAATATTTAGTTATTATTTGAAAATCCTTTACTCACTAAGATTAGGCTATGAGTTTTTGTGGAAGAACATTATTGTTAATGGATTTAGCGCAGTCCTGCGCTCACTGATGGTGCGTCCAGCAGCACTGAACACAATTTGTCTGCTGCTGCTACTGGCCAGGATGCATACTGTTCTGGCTTATTTTGCTAATTTTGGGTAGGATTGTTTTTTTCATCTTCCACCAGCCATGAACATCCATTTCATTTTCCATGACAGCGGTTTCAATGTAGTGAGCAACCTCGTCATTTTCCTTGTCAGCTTGCTGTACATTGCTGTTTAGCGATCTACCGTAATATGCAGTGTATGAGGAACTGCCGAAAGAACGGCTAGAATGACCGTTCTTTTTGAACTGGTGGCTGGCCTGGCGAAATACGTTCTTTTTGACTTCTCCGTCATCATTTGTTTCACCTTTTGCAGGGATGGATTTTAATGTTGCAACAAACTAATAGATTACTTTCTCGCACTAATCCAAATGCATCACATGACTGTTCATTTACTGCGCAAGCCCATGTCCGGCCCGACAACGTCTAAAATGATAGAAATTAAACCCGTCGGGTTTGGGCAAAGCTCTATTAAGAGAGTTAAAGCACTGTTTGTCAGTGATGTCATCACACAAGCAGCTAATAGTGTTCTGCTCTTTTTGGTGGCTGAATGGCAAGGCGATCTGTTAATGTCTAAATGTATGTACTGGAAACTATAGGCTTTAGTTAGTTATTTTTCCCCTGAGTGATTGTTGTAGAGGTACCGTTCTTGGTTCTTGAAAGAAAACTAAATTACAACAACGTCTTCGTATAAAGAATGTGTTAATAATATGAATAACTTTTTCCTACTATAAATTTCTACGCCATATTATATTATACTACACTATATAAATACTATAAGCCAACCTTTATAAAGTAAAATGTTTTCATGGATTTTTAAGGTTCTTCATAAGAACCAACTTGCTTGAATCATAAATTGAGAAATTTAGATTTCGAGGACAGACAACATTGACATAAGCATAAAAGGGTTGGTTGCACTTCTGTCGCATCATTGGGCTCGTTTTCTGGTGCAAAGCACTTCTGTGTATCCGAATCCTTATGTAAACTGCCCAGTGGTGTTGAGCCCAGCTGGAAGCTGTAATTGCTGACCAGAGCAGCTTTTATGAAGGCCCTGTATTCTTGTATTCCACGTATTGCTTCCGTTGGTTTAGAGAAATGCACTGTAAGAAAGAATGGCCTTATGTGAAATAAAATAAGCGCTATGTTTTCATCAGCCACCTTGTAATTATCAATGGTGTTCACTAAGCAAAGCATTACCACTGCTTATACTTTAAGTTAGAGATTTGAACACACCCGTAGGTATTAAAGTTCAGTGACTAAATCCTCTTACACCATTGTGCTATAGACATGAGTGATACATCATATAGTTTGCAAGCCAGTAGACCTCTGACTCTATCCATAAAAGGTCAAATCGTGCCACCAGAATTATAGAATCACGAATATTATAGAATCACGGATGGGCGTTTTTTCTTTGAGTGATAGCAATTTACTTAGATGGAAAAGGAAAAAAAAGTATTTCAAGGATTTTGCTTTACTTGTTAAACTTTTGGACTCTATTGGAGACACGGCATCCCCTTGAGAATCTTGCCAAATCTGGCAGTTTTTCTGGATAACACTTGTGTTTGCTCGGAAATGGATTATGTTCATTGAAAGACTTTGTGTGTGTGTACAAAACCTTTTTGTTTGAAACATTTAGCATTAGCTTGTGCAAGGATTAAGTTTCCTGAGATACTTGGTGTTTGTTTGCAAAACTTGGATTTTTCTCTAGTAAACGTGACAGAAAACTTGTTCTTTTGAAAATGTTTGCATTTACACTCTAAACTTTTGTTTGCTTGCAAGAATTTGCACGTTCACTTTCAAGTTCCTCATGAAACTTTACATTTGTTTGCAAAACTTTTTTTATTTGTTAGCAAATGTTTTGCATTCGGACAGGAAACTTTGCACTCGCACATATATTTCACCCCCCTCAGAGACTTTGCATTCACTCATAAAACATTTGCTTTTGTTCACAACGGTATTGCATTCTCTGAGCAACTTTGTGTTTATTTGTAAACACTTTTTTTTGCAATTTTTTGTGTTCGGTCAGAAAATGTGCTTATTTGCCTCAATAGTAAGGATCGAGTTTGCATTTTACTGAGAATCATAGCGTTCACTCACAAAATGTTACAATCCTCCACAATCCATTTTTTCTGTCACAATATCTTTTTCTTGCCTTCATGACAAAGAATAAAAAGTGCCCTAACAACTGCGTTGAAACACACACGTCAGAAAATGTAATATTAATTTTATTTAATATCAATAGAAATTAAATGCTGCTTCTCATTTTTATTATGCAACAATTGGATGGAAAAAAGACAACTGAAAAGGATTTCATCTTTCCACTTTTTTAAATTCATTATACAGTTACACGGACGTGTTTAATTTTGCAGTGTTATGAAATGTGTGTAGTTATCAACCACTTTAGTTGTCAGCATCTGTAGTTTCACCTCCTGTTATGTATATCAGGAATAGTGAGCAGCTTTCATTGAAGTAGAAGGCACATGTTTTTTCCATTAAACCATTACTTTTTTGAATGGACTTCGTCAGCTTTTCCTTTTGTCCTCTCGCCAAGAATGAGCTTGTCTGATTTGCTTCACCTCTTTTACTATTGATTTCAGACAAAGAGTTTTTTTTTAGCTGAATCTGATTGCATTAAACCGTATCACCCTGGAGGATTTCTCAGGTACTTCTGTTACTCCACTCTCCAATGACAAGTGCATATGTGTGATTCTGGAGCTCACTCAGCAGACCCATTGAATTGGTGTCTTCCCAGGAGACTTGGAGTCTTGTTTTTGCACTGATCCTGATGGTTCTTTCCACAAAGCACAGAGTCTCATTAGATAGAGTCAGACCTGTGGAAAAAGATCTGCACAGTTTCTTTTAGGTTCTACAGTCTTGCACTGTTCTTGACTGGAAATGTTTAATTACCAACACAATCTCATGACGGTTGGGTTTAGGGGTGGAGTTAGGTGCCATGCCCCCTTTTTAAAATCGTACAATTTCGTACGACTGAACTCGTACGAATTTGTACAAATTAGCCACTAAACTGACAAAACGTAAAATACTTACGTTTTCTCGTGAAATCAGGCTGTTAATTACTGTTGTTGGAAATATTCGAGAAGTTCATTCATTCATTCATTCATTCATTTTCCTTCAGCTTAGTCTCGAGTTAGAAGAGAACCGTTAACTATTCCAGCATATGTTTAACACAGCGGATGCCCTTCCAGCTGCATTCAGTATTGGGAAACACCCATACATGCTCATACATAACAGCCAATGTAGTTTATTCAATTCACTTATACCACATGTCTTTGGACTGTGGTGAAAACTCACGCAAACACTGGGAGAACATGCTGGGACTGCAGCCCATGACAACAACCTTCTTGCTGTGAGGCATCAGTGCTAACTACTGAGCCACCATGCCGCCCCCTGTTTGAGGAGCTAAGAGTTGGAAATTCTTTGTCAATAATGAGTTAATTGGTGAATTCAAATGTTAATTAATGCTTGTTAGTCTTTTTCAATGGTTCATTAGAAGCATTGACTCAAAATAGACATTTGTTCCTGAATGAGAGTGCATTGTTGGTTCTTTATGTGTACAAGCAGTTAATTTGGGTCATTCATTTGTGAGTCAGACTGGATTTTGTTTTTATGCACCATTTCTTCATGATTTGAAAATTACTGATTGAATTTAGTTAAATTAACCAATTCATGTAATTTGAACATGAGTCAGACTCCGCTGGTTGTTGGCAGGCTTTTGGTTCAGTATAAAGAACTAGTTCATAAGGCTACTGCATCTTTTGCTGTGTTTATGATTCATGGAAAAGAATCAGGTTACAATTTGTAATTTGGTATATTGTTCTGCTTATGTTTTAGATTCACTTAATAGAACCAGTTCAAATGAGTCATCATGAATCAGATTACAAAGGTTGTGATGCGTTTTTAAATCTCCTAAAAAACGTGCATCAGGCTATTCTGGTTTTGTTGTATGTTTTTGATCCACTAAATCGTCCATATTAAATGAGCAGTTTTGTTCCTGAATTAGTTTACACCCATTATGCTTAACAGTATGTTTTCCAATCATTTTAAAGAGTCAGATGAGGGCTCTTTTCTATTGTAAACTGGACCGCACTGTATTATTTAATCTATCAAAAAGAACTGTTTTGTGTGTTATTTATTCATAAATCGAACAATACTGGTCACACTCTAGTCGAGCATGTTATGATCTTCCTGTTATTATAAGAAATCGCAAGGTTTTGCAAAAGTCACGCTCCATCATGCTGCCAGAAGTTAATAATGTCATCTTTTTTTTTTTCTTCAGCAGTCCAGTTATACTTTCTGAAATCCAATTCACCCTCAAAGCGAATCTTACGCATTCCAGAGCTTTTCTCTAGTATGAAGTGCCCTAAGTGTGACATCTCTCAATGCGGCCCACAATAGTGTGAGGGATTCAAACCCAGGAAATGTAATAAAGGGCTCCTGATGTGAGAGAACAGACAGGCTCAGGGTACCACTAACAGAAACCCAAGAATGAAGGGACCCATTCACACTGCTCCAAGGGACCTCAGAGACCTTTTTCACATAATGGTCTATTGGTTTGTTCACTGTAATTCCACATTTAGATTTTTGATTCATGTAAAAGGTAAAGACTTTATTGTTTATCTATAATTGTCTCCTGCAACTTCTTACCATCTTTATCCCCCAGTGCTCGGTCCTTGTAGCTCTTCTGTTATATATGGACACAACTGCAGACCTGCAAGTGTCTCATTCAGTCACACCACTATGACAACAACAATTTTGTTATGTGAGCAAATCATGCAAAGAAATGCAATGGTGAAGTTAATGGTGGAAACATAGGATGACAAGAATAAGTACTTCAGATCCATCTTTACATAACTAATCTATAAGACCATTGTGGACTCGTTTCAATCGTAACCAACTGATGCAGTAGCTTGACCAACTGATGAAACACCTGAAGATTATCAGTGCTACCCTTTAGAATGCCAGTAATGACTTTATAAAGGCATCAATGCAGATAAGCAAGGTTAAAACTAATATTAGTATGTTTTTTTCAAAATGTACCATCCAAAAAACAAGTACTGTACTTTCCAATAGACTAGTGTTGTCAAAATATTGATATATTGGTACTGAAATGTTTAAACAATACAGTCTTGCTTTGATTGGTATCGATACTGGCTTTTAATACTGACGTGTTGTCTCTTTTTGCTAAATCTCTAAAGGTAATAAAGGTAACCTCCATTAGCAATAATATTAAGATGACTTAATCTTTTGTTTCTAACCTAAAATGAGATGAGTTTGCACTAACTTTGTTTTTGCTAGTAATCCATTTTCTTTTTGACATAAGGACTGCATATGGTTTAGTTTATTTTGTTATATTTTATATTATTTTTCTTAATTTGTATACTCTTAACGTTGTTCAATTTAATCCTTGTTGTATTGAAAACGGTACCGAATATCGATATTTTTCAAGGTATTGTATCGAAGTTTTTAATACCATAGGCCATTATTTATAGTGATGGGTCTATTGGGTTGCCCACTACAGCTCTGTGAAGTTCCACACTTTGGCATTTTATGACAGGCCGATTTTAATTTGGAAATTTTTAGATAGGTTTAATACTTGTTTGTTTAAACGTGTAGGTCATTTATTTGGTCATTTTGGTGTATGCTGGTTAGGCACCTGGCGATATTGCAAAACATTTATCACAATATCATGTTTCATATCATTCGGTATTGATAATTATTGAATATATTTTCCCATTTAGCCATATTAGAATTTTTTTTTAACTAATTTATGTAGTTTTTTTTTTACCAATTTACCATCATTACTAAGTCAAATAGTTTCAATATTCAAAACAAAAGAATTAAACAAAATATCTCGTCTCTTAAAATAAAATAAACATCCTAAACTTGATAAATAAAATGTTACAAAGTGAGTGCAATAGTAGGTAGATCAACTCCAAGTCCTAATGCTGGTGTATTGCATTAAATATTGCTTGAGATGCAAATTCCACAGTTTCATTTATGACTGGCGTTTATGATGTAAACACATACTTGTCTTGTTCCTCCATGCCAGTATCACCATGTTCCACTTCTCAGTGGACACCCCCTTTTCCAATTACCATCGATGTTCACCAAGACCCTCTTATCACTTCTGTTAGGACAGTGGTATTGCTGACTTGCTAGTGCCTCATCCATGATCTTTCCTGTACATCAACAATGTCTTTTTATGATCCAAACACTTGGATAACAGCAGCTACAAAATCATCAATGGACGACATGGTTGGATAACCATGCTATGCGAACATCAAAAAGACTGGATACCTGGAATGTGGCCCCCAAAACAGCAGTGACCATTGATGATGGCACCCTCTCTGATGCCAAAGTATGCGCTGCACTGGCATGGATGAAGTAGTCTATTTTATCATCACCCCAAAGTAGGCAAATTCCACACATTGTCCAGTGGTATGAACATGTTGTATGAAGTGCCATATGACAAGATTTGAATGGTCTGAAGCGCATGGTGCAGGTGCACTTAAAGCATGTTCGAATCCACTTTTGCTAGTTTAATGATGTAGAAAGCTTTAGGCTTATTCACATTAGAATGGGTTTATTTGGTCAGTGGCAGAATCTATTTTTGTTGCTCCAAAATAGCAATGCACCAACAATGTGCTTTAACACACCTTGTTTTCTGACTAGCATGCACTTGGCTGTACAAAAAAGGGCACAAACATTTTCTATGTAAACAGTGTTGCACAGGACCCACGATATTACAGTTTTGCAGTTTTAAATTAGTTACTATTTCAGTACAATTTTTACATTTACTGTAAATTTCAGTTTAGATTTAGATAGTTTCATAATTTTTTTGTTTGTTTTAATTAAGGTTTGAATTTGTGAACACTTTTTAGTTTTGTTTCTGTTTTAATTTCACATTTAGCATAATTAATTCTAGTTTAACAGAGTTAACAAAATCCAGTGTCAACCAGAGCAAAGTGTAATGTTTGCACAGCTTAAATGAACTCTTGTGCAAACCTCTTAGTAAGAAAATTAAAATAATTGTTTGAACAAGCCCTGATCCGAAAACCATACAAATACAGCTTCAGTGAATAAACTGATTTCAAATGAATTTATGTATTATATATTCATATATATGATGTTAGACATGTCTAGTTTACCTTTTTTGGCAATTAAAGAAAAGTTGGAATGCGTTTTAACAATTACGTTGTCTGATGTGTTTGGCTGTAAAAGCAACATCTGTTAAAGGTATGTCTATTAATGTCAGATTTTCTGCCACAGAATGAGTGCGTATTATTAAAATGCAGATTTTTTTTTTGCTAATTATTATTCATTCATTTTCTTTTTGGCTTAGTCCCTTTAATAGTCACAGTAATTATGTCACAGCCGCAACCCATCACTGGGAAACACCATACACTCTTGCATTCACACACATACACTATGGCCAGTTTAGCTTATTCAATTCACCTTTAGCACATGTGTTTGGACTGTGGGGGAACAGTCGGTGCTCGAACCAGCATCCATCTTGCTGTGAAGCGGTCATGCTACACACTGTGCCACCATGGCACCCTAATTATTATTATAATTATTATTTCAGTGGCTCTTGATAGCTTCATTTAGTTTTAGTCTTAAATTGTGTGTGTTTTTACGTGAATGAAATAGAATTTGTCCAATAGTTTTAGCCTTAGATTTAGTCTTTATTTACTTAAATAACCTTCCACAGGACATAAGAATAATAACTTATATGAAACTAGCAAAAAAAAAACATTGTGATGATGGGTGTAAACTTAAGTGTCTGTGGCCAGAATAGCAACAAGTCCAAAGAAATGAATATGTAACCCAACAAACTGGAGGAGGCATGAAGACAATTCAGCCTTAAAGAAATAACATATGTTTATTCTAAATTTTCCTTCCCAAATCAATTGTTCTTATTCACGTTTATGCTGACAATATACAGGGCAATTGTTTAAGCAATGTTTCCGGGCAACTTTGGGAAATTATGCCAAAAATGGTCAACCAGGTGAGACAAAGGGTAACCTATTAGGGCGATGGGTTACAGCTACAATATTGTTGCCCATTCTTAATAGGAAAGAAGCCAAACAACAAAATTGCCTGGCAACATTGCTCAAAGTTACCCTGTGTATCGTCAGCATTAGACCCTTATTTACAGATGCTGCCTGGTCTTTTCTATCACGTTCACCACAAAAAAGTATAATTTCACTTTTTGTCCTATTGATTTTTGACTTGCTAACAATCCCCTCCTTCAAATATCTAAACCAGATCGTGCATGACCAGTGATCTTTTTTGTTCTTGACAAGTAGCTTTGAATTTAAAATAGTAATGCTTGATTCTTGAAAGTAATTAAAGGGTATTAACCTTTATCTCCTTCTAAACTCCCTCATGGAGTTAACATCCTCTCTAATGAGGGATGTCGGGAGACAGAAGGAAGAACTGAATCATTATTCCGTTTTGAATAAATCTTGCATCAGATGCGTTAAGTATTTTTCAGTCTCCAGGCGCGTGTGGTCAGATCACAGTTTGCTCATTTATCTCAGTAAACATTTGGCTAAGGAATAAATCAAAACTCTATTAAAACCAGATGTATATCTGCTTGTTCTCCAGATAATCTGGGGGATTGACTACACTGCATCAGCTGGCTTTTCTTCATTTAATTTTTCTTCTGTTGTAACCTAGTAACGTAATATTGAATCATTCAGAATTCTGAAAGCAGCTATAAATCCTGTTGCTGTGGTGCAGACATACACACAAACGCTCTTCTCTGGCTTTATTTTCCTTTGAATCAATAGACAAACATGTGATCTATGACTGGGGCAAGAACTGGAGAACCTTTACCCGACTACACGGCTTTAACACCCTCTAATTAATATTAACAGGTAATAGTAGCTGAGCAGATGAAAGCATGTATTGATAACAACCAGTGTGAAAGAGTTTATTTTGTTTGTATAATGAAGTATCACAGTTTTATTATATTTGTTATTGGGTTGCTAGGCTGCTTTATTACTTCCTTCTGTGTCAGATATTTAACGTGTTTATTGGAGACAGAGGGAAGTTAGAGACAGTTTGAGAGCTGTAAATCTAGATTAATTTGAACATTTGAAACACAAGCTGTCCAGAAGTTAAGCATCATTAATGATTCGTTTTTGAAGGAAGCCAAAGCTGTGTTCACTTGGTGAAAAGTGCAGTAAAAACCGCAATGTTTTGATGTTTTTGCAGGTTAAATAGTGGTTTTATTTGAATATGTTGTAAAATATAATTTATTACTTCAGAAATAATTTTAATATGCTGAATTATTCTAAGAAACATAATTAGTATTATCATTGTGAAAACACTGTTTGCTGGTTAACCTTTTTTTTTTTATCTTTCAATTAAAAAATGTCTGTGTTGGTCAATTTAATGCACCCTTGGTTAATAAAAGCATTCAGGAGCCACGTAAACTCACTGACAGGTAAAATATACTGCTGACATTTTGTACAGTATTGCCAAAGCAATGTTAGATATTTATAAAGTATGTAATATATCAACATGGCAATATCAAAAAATATACAGCAAATGAGAAACAAATTACATAAAGGAATGAAAACTTACATGGATTAAAAATCTCTAAAATATTATAGCCTTATTTAAACAAGGCTAATGAATTAACCATTTCTAATGGTGTACATACATTTTGCAGCCAGTTTAGAATTTCATCCTCTGAGTAAATAGAAAGGTTTATCTGAGTTGTTTAGATCACATAATTAATTAATTATATAATGTTTCTCTCGGTCTTGCGGCTGTGTATGCGCTGTCAGCTGAAGCCAAGCGAAAGTAAACCAGACTTAAAATAAGAATGATGATGGCCCGAAACGGGATGAAAGCGAAACCAAAAGCTAAATCCCAGACATTCGAGATTTAGAAACCCCGGACAGACGCATTTTTAAGTCCCAAAAAGGCACGTCTCTGTGGGTCTCTGCAGAGCACATGAGATGTCTGTGGGAGTGTTGACCGTTGTTGCGCACACACAATGAGAAGTAGGAAACGTGTAGGGTGAGAGGAGATTTTCCACTAGTTAATCGATTGCGGATGTTTGGCTTTTGGGCAGATACAAAAAAGTGCAAAAGGATGATAAAAATGTAAAAAAATAAATGTCACCAAATATATTTGGGCGGCCGTTAATATACCTGGGCGGCCCGCCAAAGTAAAGTCTATGTGTGGGAAGCACTGTATGTGTAAAAATAAATTAAAGTCAGAATTATTAGCCCCCCTGTTTATTTTTTTCCCCCAACTTCTGTTTAAGGGAGAGCAGATCATTTTTCAACGTATTTTTTAAACAATAGTTTTAATAACTCATTTCTAATAACTAATTAACTTTATCTTTGCCATGATGACAGTACATCATATTTGACTAGATATTTTTCAAGACACTTCTATACAGCTTAAAGTGACATTTAAAGGCTTAACTAGGTTAATTAGTTTAACTAGGCAGGTTAGGGAATTAGGCAAGTTATTGTATAATGATGGTTTGTTCTGTAGACAATCAAAAAAAAAAAATAGCTTAAAGAGGCTCATAATTTTGACCTTAAAATGGCTTTTAAAAAAATAAAAACAGCTTTTATTCTAGTCGAAATAAAACAAATAAGACTTTATCCAGAAGAAAAAATATTATTAGACATACTGTGAAAATGTCCTTGCTCTGTTAAACATCATTTGGGAAATATTTAAAAAAGAAAAAAAATCAAGACACCATTGTGAGCATTTATACTTCTGTGTTGCTTAGCAATAACACTTTTGAAACACTAAAAAGTGGTGTTTGTATGTTCCAGTGTGTCGAGTTTCGTTGACAGTGTTTTGAGTTTTCACTGGAAATACATGCAATTCTGTCATAGTCATTTAGAAACGAAAGAAATGAGAACTGGCAAATGTTAAGAAACTTGAATCATATTATGAACCAAAAACTAAAGTATCCACCTTAGGCTCTTCCACTTGTCTCCAGATTTGTTAAACACTCCTGCCACTGGCCTTGCTTGGACCCAAAAGTCTTGGCCCCACCCATACTTTTTACTACCATTGACATCAGTATTTGATTTGAATGCTTGCAGGTATCGTATTGGTCAAAGTTTTAGTTAATATAACATAACTAAATATTTTTAGAGGGAGATCATGTTTTTTCATAAATTTTAAAATAATATTGCAGTATTGTAATTTTTGAGCTCAATTGGCTAGTAAATCAAGTGACCAGACATTGGAAGATGTGGCAAAATGTAAGGTAAACACCGAGACACTTTTCTCCTCATTGTATAACGTATTGTGACTAAACAAAAGGCTCCAATGTGATTGTGGACACCATCATGCAAAAAATAGTAGTCGTTAAAACATGACTTAGAAAATAAGGTGGCTTTGTTTGAATGTGGAAAAAGGTCTCAAAACTCTCACGATAAGCAAGATCGAATAGAGTCCCGGTGTACTTGAGTCTTTAGGCCCTGATTTTACAAAAACAAGCCTTTCAGTACTGTAGTTTTTAATTGTTGAAAATGAGAAATTTTGAGTCCCCGGTGCCCTGCTGGTGCAAACAGAACGCTAAACAATGAGGACTTTGTTATTTTTAGGCCATATGGAGTTCAAGCAGATGATTAAAGATGATTAAAAAATTCCCTCTGCCTCCTACCAGCACATTAATATGTCATTTATATTCAGCCGGCAGTGGAAACATAGGTGCACGCTGATTTACAAGGATCTCTTGTCTTCTATTATTGAGGATATACGCACCAGGACAACCTTGCGTTCTCCACACAAGCGTCTTCAGGAGCGTCTTGTCTGCTTTTTGTCCTGTGCCAGTCTGTGGTGCTCATTAAAGCACTCTGGAGATTAACCTCCCCTGTAAAGTTGAAAGCCAAGTATAGAGCTCAAATCCTTTGACTTATAGTCTGTTAGGATTTAATAGTCTCCCCGCATAAATGTCCAATGCTGCAGCGACTGAGGAATGTTTGATTTAGCATTGAGCTGTCAGCTCATCTTTAACACTTGGCCTGGGAGTCATTTAAGCTGGAGATAAAGGTTACAGTCTTTTTTAGGTGAGCAATTATTTTTATGTTAATTTATCTAATGTGAAAACCAAACGCACAACCAGTTGTTGTATTTCTACGTTTTGACACTGTAATCATCATTTGTATGAGATCGAAGTATACACACACTCTCTCAACGGTCACTTTAGGAGATACACCTTACTAGTACCAGGTTGGACCCCCTTTTGTCTTCACAACTGCCTTGTTCTTTCCTGGCATAGATTCAACAAGGTACTGGAAATATTCCCCAGAGATTTTGGTCCATATTGACATGATAGCGTCACGCAGTTTTGTTGGCTGTACATCCATGATGCGAATCTCCCATTCCACCACATCTCAAAGGTGCTCTATTGGATTAAGGTCTGATGACTGTGGAGGCCATTTGAGGACAGTGAACTCATTGTCATGTTCAAGAAACCAGTTCCTGTTCTTAGCTGAAAGGAGTGGCACCCTCTGTGGTCTTCTGCTGCTGTAGCCCATCCGCTTCAAAGTTGGAGGTGTTGTGCATTCAGAGAGGCTCTTCTGCATACCTCGGTTGTAACGAGTGTTTATGTGAGTTACTGTTGCCTTTCTATCATCTTGAACCAGTCTGGCCATTCTCCTCTGACCTCTGACATCAACAAGGCATTTGTGCAAACAGAATTGCCGCTCACTGGAGATATTCTCTTTTTTTCGGACCAGTCTCTGTAAACTCTAGAAATGGGTGTGCGTGAAATCCCAGTAGATCAGCAGTTTCTGAAATACTCAGACCAGCCTGTCTGGCACCAGCAACCATGCCACATTCAAAGTCACTTAAATCACCTTTCTTCCCCATTCTGATGCTCAGTTTGAACAGCAGCAGATCGTCTTGACCATGTCTACATGCTTTGAGTTGCTGCCATGTGATTGGCTGATTAAAAATTGGCGTTAACGAGCAGTAGGACAGGTGTACCTAATAAAGTGGACAATGTGTGTGTGTATGTGTATGCATGTATGTATGTGCGTGTATGTATATGTATATGTAATTCAAGATTTTGAATTAATTTGAATAATTTAATTTGAATAAAATAATAATTCATAATGTTGAATTATTTGAATTATACCTGTTATTGTTTGGAATGTATGAATATTTTTTAGTGAGTCATTTATATTAAAGCAGTATTCTTTAATATAGTATTCAATTTATAAAATCAATAATGAAATGTATAGATGAGCAATATCACACAAGTAGCAGTTCAATATGGCTGTATATCGGACTGCTATGTGGCTGGATTTTGCGTTTATACAACAGTTTGATGGCATAATTGTCTATATTAAAAGAAAATCAAACACTGGGAGTCTAGAAATCCTTTTAAATGAGGAACTACTTTCTTCCGCCAATTATTCACATCTGCAGCTGACGTCAGAACAGCAGAAACGGTTGCCAACGTCACTTTAGTGTCTAAAGTGATGACAAAACAGGTGATTTCGCTGACATTTTAAGAGCGTAAGGCTGAACAGAATGAAATGCCATCAGTCTACAGAGATTTCCCAGTATTTCTCTGTGGCAATCAGGATATCACAATTATCCCCAAAAAAAAGCCAAAGCAGCGCAGACACTACCAGATCACTGCTGTGTTTGTGATAAGGAAAAACGCTAAACACATGCGGGCATTTCTTCTTTCTGTTTACTGAACTAGTGTGCAGTAAAGAAAACAGGAGACTCGTAAGAAACCAACAGATGGCAACCAAAAAAAGGTTTTAAAAAAAAAGTGGCCAACACAAAATACACACATTCCTGATGTCGGAGTCCCATCTCACACTGAATACACTAATATTATATGGTATAAATGCAGCACTGCAACATACAAAAGAGAGAGATCAGCTTAGAGTGTTACCAGTTTAATAATGATTTGATTTGATTAAGGGCTTATTATGCAGTCTCTGTTGCCATCTTGTGCCTGGATAACATCAACCATCTTTGGTCTGCTCTATGACAGGCTAATGGCCACAGACGCGCTGTATCTCCGAATGATAAATATTTATAATAGGGGCTATCCTTATAAACAAACAGCATAGATGCAGTCTAAACAACCAAATTCTCACCTAAAAAGCTTAAAAAGTACATTAAATTGTCCAACAGCATCATCATTTGTCAAACTGTGGAGTGTTCTCTGCTTCTCACGGATCGATACACAAGGGAGAATATCGCACGGCTACCAGCCAATCAGATTCAAGAACCAGACAGAACACTTGTATTAATAATAATAATAATAATGGTCATTGTTTTATTATTATTCATAGTAAATGTTATTCATATTTCAATTTTGTTTTTATTTAATTTAACAATTACTGTTCTTGCCCAGTAAGAATCATTCTTCATACATACAATGAAATACATATTTTGCATTTTGCAGTAATTAAAATACTTTATTATAATTATTATAATTTTTTACCCTTAATTTGACCAAAATGACAACATGCCCCCTTGTTAACACAAGTTATGTGTTGTTTCAGGCAGTGGAGCTACGGCTGTGGTTCAGGCTGCTTACTGTGTGCCCAGGAAGGAGAAAGTGGCCATCAAACGCATCAATCTGGAGAAATGCCAGACCAGCATGGATGAGCTCCTGGTACAGAACCTCTTATCACTTCATTAACCTGCATATATGCTTGGGTTCATTGCACTGGAAATGTCAGCTCATGCATGGACAAACAGTAAAATGGGTTGTCAATTCTATTTCATGCTCATATTTTGTATTGGAACTGTATATGAAAACAGCTAGTACTCCACATATGGAAATATCTCTTTTGGCTTGATCTCAACTCTGCAACATTTAAAGTCTACACATATAATATGAGAAATGCCACTCTATAAGTCATGGCTCATAAATGCCAACACCTCCATTAAACCGACGGTGAATAATGTCCTTATAGGCTGAGTCTAATGCACGGAAACAAACTCTCCAACGATTGTGTTTTTTAGCAGGACAGTTACAATGATTTCTAGGGATGTCCCAGTCAGGTATTTGGGTCCTTTAAACGGATGGTTCACTCAAGGGAACTGGTCTACACTGCAAAAGAATACCCGTAAATTAGCAGTTTTCTGTATTTTGTGATTCATGATTTAATAAAAAATTTTTTCCATTTATTTATACTTTTAAATTGCATTATGGGACCTTGATCTTTTTTCCAACCACTTTTAATCATTTAAAGCTTTTAAAAAAATCACTTTTATTAATATTGAATAGTTTAAGTGATATCTTGTCTGGCATGGTGTTGTATATTATTAGTGTTTTACCTTGATCTCAAACATCAAGTCAATAATTTAACAAAGTAACTTCTATATCTCATTATATAAATATTATTGTCAAGTTACAGCCACATTATATTTTCTTTACATGTGTCCTTAAGTTTCTGCACAAATCCCCTTCTCAGTTTATTAACTTCATCTGTCAACTCCTCAAGGAGCTGGAAAGGTCATACTTTTGTTCCTCGTGACCAGGCGGAGCTGAATATCTCCGTTCACTGGGAAAAGCTCATATTCCTGATTTACAAAGAGGCTACCAGAAACTCTAATTTTGAGTCAGTAAATGGAGACTTTTTTTCCCAGTTGAGCTGAATGGGATGCTTTATCCAGAAATACAAATATGAGAAGTTAATTTTACTCACCTTCAGGTCACCCATGATGTTCAGTAGAACAATGAAGACAAATTTTAGCTCATACTGTGGTTCAGAAAATCCAAGTCAACAGCTACTGGCACTTTGAGAGTAAAAAGCATACAGTCACAACAACATTTAATATCCATGGCTCTTGATGGTACATTGAGATAAGACCGAAAATAATAACCTAGATTAATTGAACACTTCATCTCTGTTTCCATTAATAAATTATTATTTTCGATTATTGGAATTATTATTATTTTATTTTCAATGTAGCTATTCATTTACTTTTTTCCTCTCATAGTTAATTATGTTAATATACTCTTAACTATCGAAGGGCTTTTTTGAAAAAGCATGTTTATATATTTTTTATGATGTTTAATTAGCAAACAATTTCTGGTTATTTGACAAAGACTTCAAACAGAAATCAAAGTGCACTAATTGCTTGAATTTGAAGTCATTATGTGAATAAAGGTCACATTTCAGTTTTAATGTAAAAGGCAAGAGTAATTAAAAATAGAAAATACCGTAAGCTCATATAATTGAATATTTCATTGTCAAAATGGGAAATGACCAGCATCTTTCAAACAAACATCAGAGAGTTAAATATTTACTATTTTTTTAATTATTATTTATTTAGTAAAATTTCATTATGCTAGCAGTTCATTCTTCTAAGGCGACACCTTATTGACCTTATTCTTCAATGCGGAAGTGTGTGCGTTTTTGCGATTGTTTTAGAACTTCCGATTCAGCTGCCTATGGGAGAAATGACTAGGAATAATAAACGGCAAAAAACAGTCAAACTACTTACTCTATAAACAAGTGTTTGCATTACAATACAGACAAAGTAGAATAATATAATAAGAAAATATCAGTTTGCAACACCAAGCACTTAACGTTTCTTAACGTTTAAAAATGAATGGAAGTGAATGAGACCGGAAGTTTCGAGCCAAAATGATTAAAATGGCTGCGCCCACTCGTACGCGGAGAATAAGGTGAATAACTTGAAGAATAAGCTGAAGCAAATGATGCTTGATATTATTATACATGATTACATATTATATGAGTGATGCTTGACATATTATAGCTCAGTAAAAAAAATAATAAAAAGAACTAGCTATTGCTACTAATCGTCTCTCAGGCTTCTGAATATTAATTACATTGTCTGTGTTCACTTGAACTCATTTGCTGAAAGGAAGATACAGATGATACTGGAGCGCGGTCCCGCAGGCCTGTTGCTGACCAATACCAAATAAACCACCAACAAAGAATATGATTTACCTGGCGCAAGTTGCCACACATATGAACCGTGCACTCGCTGCAATGTCGAAACTCTCAGTTTGTCCACACGGTAATGCTTTTTTGAAGGGGAAGTCAAACATGTGAAAATTATGTTGGTTATAGGTTGTGAATTTCAGTTTTGGTTTATTTTTCCAATTAATCGTCCAGCCATATATTGAGGTCTTTTTAACCAAAGCAGTCTGTGCAAGAAACTGAATGTTATTTACAAAATACTTATTTATTAAAATTATACTCCGCAAATGATACCTAGCATGAACATTGAAATTTGTGATTAAAAAAATCTACCTGATTAAGAATTGTAACACCGTCTTACTGTTTATTTAGATTTCAGCTTCAGTTTTCTCCCCAGACCAATCATTTCAATTTATAAGACCTTGGTGCATCATCATCATCATCATCATCATCATCAGCAGCAGCAGCTATGGATATTAATTTAGTTTTGCATGTATATGGTTTTATTTATTTTTTACTCTCAAAGTACCAGTAGCCAATTATTTTATGAATCACCAAAGACTACAGTTTGAGCTAAACATATTCTTTAATGTCCTGCTGAAGAAAATAAGTCGTGTTCATTTTGGATGACTGGACGATAAGTAATAACAACTAGTGCTCATTTTTGATTGAGCTATTCTATGAAATCAACCCAATGAAACTGACATCTTGTAGAGTAAGGGTCAGATGGAAAATGTTCAGTTTAGGTTTCCTCCGATGCTTTCTTTGCCTTTATGACCTGCTGAGCGCTCTCTCAAACACAGAGGAGGCTTTAAATTAAAGCCAGATTGCGGCCGTAATGAGCTAATGCATATGATCTGCATCAGGGAGGAATTTCCTTTGAGAGTTTTGGGTCAATTTCACTCTTGGTCAGGCTGGTTGGAGTATATCATGCTCTAGTTCTTCCAAAAACACGCAGGAGCAGCTCAAATAGCTGTGAAATAGAACAGGACAGTCCAAACAGACCTGAACGCAGAGGCCTGTGTGCGAGGAACAGTTTTGCTCTCTAACCGAGCTGAGATCCTGTCAGTGCCACTGACGTCAAGCTGAATCTATAGTGACTCCACTGTGTGCCACTGCAGCGACAAGACCTCGCCAAGACCTTCTCTGATCACATGAGTTCAATGCCTGCCAAGTGTCCATCTGATGACGCTGCTGCACTCCACTGCATTTCTCCTGGATAGATTTGCTTCCTAGAAAAAGGCTGCACATTTATGAAATAAATTGTTAGTGTTTTGCTTAATGCATTCACTGTCAGTACTTTTGAATATGGTTTATTCAGTTTGACTTGAGGTAGAATTACTAGTAGTATTAAAATGTATAATAATAGTAATTATCCCATAGTTATGTATATTAATTCACTTTATTTACACAAGTTTTCACTTTCTGCAGTTCTTCAGTTTCTTGTCTTCGTCGTCATATACTACTTTTTTTCTTTAATTCATTTTTTTTTTCTTTGTCTTTATCTTCATTTTCTTTGTCATCTTCATCTTTGTCTTCATCTTCTTTATTGTTGTATTCTTCTTTGTCTTTACCTTCTATGTCTTCTTTGCTTCTTGCAAGTCTTTATCTTCGTAGTGTTTTTGTCTGTCTTCATTTTTGTTTTTGTCTTATACTTCATATTCATCTTTCTCTTTGTATTCTTTTTTCGTTTTATTTGACTGCAGTATATCAGCAGTGATCTTTTAAATGTTTATCAATAGCAAAGTTTGAAATGCAAGTATAATATCTATCAAAATAGTTGTAATTCTTCGAAATTGTTGTTTTTTTGTTAAGCGAAAGATGCAGCCTTATTCTTTACTCTAATGTAAACAAGATTGTGTTTCTAACTATGGTAGCACATTTATTTATGTTATTTTGAGACTGCTTTACCAGTCTCAAAGGAAATATTCTAATAAAACATCTTTGCATTACTTGGAATGAATCGGCTAAATAACTCACTGATCTGTTTTAATCTGATTTCCAAGCTAATGAAAAAGAAGCTTGTTTCTCATGGTTTGTTGGCCATGTGTGTGGGTGTTAAGGGATGAGGGCACTGTCAAAATATCACTGGGTCAAAGTTGATTCAATGTGTAAAAAGCAAATCCACAAACGATAAATGTGTTTTGTAAAAACTTCATTCATTTTTCCACATATTGAACGAATTGAACATCTCTAGAGACTCCATGTCTAACAATTTGACTGAATATCCAAATCGACCAACTCTTCCCCGAAGCTCCAACGTAACTTTAATCCAAATGGAAATGTTGAACATCACAAACTGTGTGAGAAATTCACCCTAAGGAAAAAGGAAAGTGTGTTTTCCACTGAGTAGAGCAGCGGAACGGCAGTGACACAATCACAGACAAAGAGTCTCAGTGCTTTTCTGTGCTCATTGTCCTCTGGACGTACACGAATCGAGTGGCAAACAGTCTCTTGATGTCACCCCATTGTTTTCGTCTATCTTGGGTAGACAGGCTGAAATGCCCCTCAGCTTCTGCTGAAAAAACGCAGATGGAGCGCTAGCCATTAAACGTCTCAAACCGGCCCTGGGCGTTATTGTTTTCATATGCCCTCAACCTGGTGTCCATTGTGGAACTGGACGCAGCCTTGGTGGAGCCAAAGCTGACTGGATTGTTGAAATTAGTCCAGAGGGGTGGGTTATGCCCACTGTTGGGGTGGCAGTGACCCCATGGCGTTTGGCATGGGAAAAGCTTTGTGTTGACTGCATTGTGTCGACTGGGGCTCATGTTCACTGGGTCATTCAAGGACACGATTTGGAAAGTTCAGTCGCCTTGGAGTGATTTTTTTTTTCAAAAACTTGAATCTGCTTGTTTTCATATTAACATATTTCTCTAAATATTGAAGCAAAGCATCAGTTGATTAGCTTTTAGCACTGGAACTACCATCAGTCTATATCCCCTTTCACATCGATAAATATCCGGAAAAGCTCTAGAACGACCTCACTGGTAAATTCAAAATATGCTGTTCACATAGGCAGTGACGTTCTGTAATATTTCTGTAAAAACACAATTCACACATCTATTCCAAAATACTGGGAAATTCTGACATCATTAGCCTGAAATGACCTCTAAATGGTTGTTTTGGTATTTGTAAATATGAAGGGGGTCAAACTTTTTGTTGATGGTTTCACTTTATGTAGAACTTTAGCATACATGCTGTTGTCCCAGAAACTATGACAATTTTATTTAACTTTAACTTTAGTTGGCCAATCTCTATTCCAACAAACTGACAAAAAAGAGAAAAGAGCCCCCCTGTTTATTTTTTTCCCCAATTTCTGTTTAACGGAGAGAAGAGTTTTTCAACACGTTTCTAAATATAATAGTTTTAATAACTCATTTCTAATAACTGATTTATTTTATCTTTGCCATGATGACAGTAAATAATATTTTACTAGATATTTTTCAAGACACTTCTTTACAGCTTAAAGTGATATTTAATGGCTTAACTATGTTAATTAGGTTAACTAGGCAGGTTGGGGTAATTAGGCAAGTTATTGTATAACGATGGTTTGTTCTGTAGACCGTCAAACTAAAAAATATAGCTTAAAGGGGCTAATAATTTTGACCTTAAAATGGTTTTTAAAAAATTAAAAAGTGCTTTTATTCAAGCCGAAATAAAACAAATAAGACTTTCTCCAGAAGAAAAAATATTATCAGACATATTGTGAAAATTTCCTTGCTCTGATGGAAATTTGGGAAACATAATTTGGGAAATATTTAAAAAAGAAGAAGAAATTCAAAGGGGGGGCTAATAATTCTGAATTTAACTGTATATTTTTTTAAGATTACAGTACTGTCATACAAAAATTTTAGTTACTAAACTAAAGAAATTCTAATTTTGGTTAAAAAAGATGTAAATTTACAGCAGAAGAAATAAAAAAAAATATATAATTTAAGAATCTTTTTGTAATTGGATCATGACCCTCAGAATCGGAATCAATCTTTTAATGCATTAAAAGCTTCTTGAATATTTGAATGTTGTTCATTATATTTTATGTTGATGTTTTATTTAAAGTTAAGTCATTACTCTAAAAATACTAGACTGATTGTGAAGGTCCAGGTCTCGCTTTGTCCTGCAAGCAGGAGAGAGAAGTGTTTTTTTTATTGCAGTGAAAATGTTGTTTTTGAAAATTTGAAAGCCATGTCTGAAGTAAAGTTATGTTTTTTTGCTATTAGAAAGTGCATATTCAAAGGCATGGGAAAACTAACAGACTCTTAAATGCATGTGGTCAATTTGAGCTTTACGGCTATTCACTGTAGAAATCTCTATTGTGTTTTGTATTTTTAATGAAATGACATTAAAATGAAATACTAATAGCTGTAGCTCCTGATGATACATTAAAGAAATGATCACTCTGAAACTTTTCATTTACAAATGCTGAAACCTAAATAAACCAAAAGTATCAGTAGCTGTAGACTTGCCTGAAATTTCAGTCCTCTATACATGTTTTTTGTACTGGGTAACATAAAGAGAAGTATTTGAAAGAATGTCAGTAACCAAAACGATCTCACCACCCTTTTACCTCCCATAGCATTTATTTTTGTCAACTTTGCAGTAAATGGGTGGAGAGATCTGTTTTGTTACTGACATTTTTCCAAAAATCTTCCTTGTGTTCAGCAGAACAAAGAAATGTATATGGGTTTAGAACAACATAAAGCTAAGTAAATGTTGAATCATTTAAGTTTTAGGGTGAACTACCCCTTTAATTACAGCATGGCTAAATTCTGTACTTTATTGCCACACTTGCAGTGGATTACAATGCAACCTATGCTTAATATTCAAAGCATAGTTATTTTAGGAAGGAAGCATGTGTTTGTAACGTATATGCAGCATGAAGAAGGGTTTAGTTGAGGCTTGCTGATCTCATTTTTGGATTTCTGCCATTGCTGTAATTCCTGTAGAACTGGACTATTGAGTAGTGATTGCAAAAGACCTGGCTTTTTAAACATTAGCTGAAGCACAGTTCAGGGAAGAGCTCACACATGACTTAAAGGTGCTTACACACTTAATTCATGAAAATACATTCTTTTATACATTTTTTTCAATAACAATGGCCTTCCTTTCCATATAACTTCAATGAGTGAGCACTTTTACAATGCTTTTGTATTCTTTTTTTTTTATCCCTGTAAGACCCAAATATAGAATATTTTGACCTCTCATATTGTTTTAGGAGGCCTCTGCTGTAGGAATGAAAGATTTTCAATTTTTTTTTCATTTTAGTAAGTTTTTACGTAAATGTTGTAATATTACAACATTGCGCTTAGCTGTGAGCAAAATTTCTGTATTTGAACTTTGTCTGAACAGGTATACAGAGCATTTAAGCATTCGTTTACAAGGTTATTGACTTACTTAGCCCCATAGCAGTTTATATCATAATAAGCATTTATTAATAAAATATTTGGAAAAAATATTTGGTCACGTTCAGTGTGGATTGAATATGTTTACTTGTAGTGATAGTCCCTAAGTTCTTTTCATCTGAAAAGCACAGCCAACACAGGTTAAGTAGTTGTCTGTGTAGATCTTGTAGTCTTGACCCTCTGGAAGTGTGGAGACGAGCTTCATCACAACATCACCTGGCAGCCCAAGTTCAGATTTGGCTTGTGGTGTTCCATCTACACTCCCATGGTACACATCAACATCACAGAGCATACCAGAGATTCCAGTTCTGACCCACAGTTTGAAGCTCCATGGGTGTGGTTTGCCACGCATATATTGTTTGATGTTACTGAATCTCCCCTTGAAATGAATCATCATTACATCCACAGAGTTGTGCTCTTCTGCTCTGCAGGCCTCTCTCCCTAAATGAATTTAGCCACGGTCTGAGTTTTCAGAGTTTGTCTTTCTTTTCCATCTCTGATACAGTCTCCATAATATTAAACCATGAGACCTTTTATGGAATTCCACGAGGCAAGACCAGGAGAATTGTCAGGCCCTTAAACAATAAACTTTCTAATCTGAGAAGAAGATCAGCTAGGAAACCAGTTGTTCAACTGTCTCAGTCACCCACCTTGAGCCCCCTCTCTGTCCTCTACTTTACCTTCTTCACCAGAGCTGGTCACTAACACTCCTTCACACAGAATCTCCATGTTCTCAATATGGTGTATCATGTGGATCTATATTCGTGTTTGGTATCATTTTAAATATCTCTGTGTGATTGGTAAAGTGCTCTTAATTTAACTGTAATATTTTGTAATTTCCTTTATAGCTGTTCATTTGGGTTTTGACTTTGATAAGGTCTTTGCCAGATGCTCCACTCCAGGAAAAATGGTCTTTGTATCAATTTATGACCAGGCAAGGGTCTTCCGCAGCCTATAACCAGGATTGCTCATACACTCAGGCATAATGGATGAAACATAGGCACAGTGTTAGACCCTCTTGATTTCTGACAATCACTGACTTACTATGAGATAATCTAATGGCAAAATCAAACTTACTTTATGTATGAGCATGCGTGGGGCGGTCTAATATTACTTTAAAGGAAATTACTTTACAGTTATATCCTCTGTCTAAGAACCAGAGCTGGTGAAGTTGTGTCTGTGATGTGTCCATAAATTAGACCAAATCACAATGTGATCAGCTTGAATTGGATAAATCTAAATTTCATTTATTATAAATTGGAGTCCGATTAAATTCGGAGTTGGAAACAAATTAACATGTTTTTAATATCTTTTTACATGTGCTAAAAATGCTTACACGCATTTAACCTTCACCCATGCTGTTAGTTCTGTCACTGGACTAATAGATGGACCCTTGCAAAGTGTAATAAAGTAAACAGAGATTGGAGTCTGTTGCGGGACACCACATCAGAAACAGGCTGAGCAATTAATCGAAAAGTCATCCAAATCGACATTCAGAACATTAAAATCAATCAAATTTTTCTAGGTCTTATTTTCCTATTACTTTCCCTGCTGCGTGTGGAGTCACGAAACCCCGCTTTGTTTATACTTGTGCATCAAATACATGCGTATGGTCCGGTGTCATGAGAAATCGAGTCCCCCTGACAATTAGGTCCGCCTAGGATCCTATTGGTTCACTGGAATTGTAATAGATATAGTTTGTAGCGCCTGATTTAAAATAATAATCAGAATAATAATAATATACATATATACATACATACACATACACACACACACACACGCGCACACACACACACACACACACACACACACACATAGACACACAAATGCAGTGAAATCTCATTTAAATTTATGTCAATTAAAAGAGCATTATAATGACATAAAACTATTTTAAATTATGTATTTCGTATACAGATGTACAACTAAAGGCATGTGTTGTGGCATGGAGAATTTCTAGCTTGGGCTTTTATTCTGGATAGCCTGTGATGTGCTACCACTTATGTAAATATATAATGTTACAAATAAGTACATAAAAACATCAAAAAGACATCTTTAAATGTACATGCATATCTTTAACTTGTAGTTACCGATAATAATGTTACTAATATGATTAGTCTTGTTAATCTCAAGACTGAGAATAAACTCTAAAAAGCACCAAATATGATTATAATGGCACTGTGGAGAAGTAGAATAGCTTTTGATCAGGCATTTAATGCAGACAATCCAATGGGGTCCTAAGCAGACTTGATTGCAGGGGGACTCGATTTCTCACCACACCGGCGCAGCCTTCGCATGGTCGCATACCCCTCACCGTGGCTGACGCACATTTCTCAAAAAATGTAACTACACAACGCGTAGCGCAAACTCTGATTTGTCAGCTTGATATCGGTGAGGAGCGTGGGTGGCACAGAGAGCCGCAAAAGAGCAGTGAGCCTGTTGGAGAGAGTGTTCACAAAACACTCATGAAGAAACTCAATACAGAGGAACAAAAAAAAAACGTCGCCAGCTAGTGTTTCGGAAATGTTCTTGCAGAGCAACACAAACAGCACGCAGGAGTATAAATGCACTACATCAAAATTATTATTTACATAGGAAAACTTGTTTACAATAGATGGAAGAAATGCACTGTTTATTATATAATCTACATGATAACAACAGTTAATGCATTTAGAAGAGATGCTGCTTTTTTTCTACTTTTAATATGAAAAAACATTGAAAATAATTTAATTTAATAATTCAATTCCAAAAGTGTATTATTTATTTTCCCTTTTTTATAAGAAAAAAGGGACTGTTGGTTTTAGGCAATGTGTGTTTTTATTTCAGTTGTTCAACGTTGATGTTCAATAAATAATCAATGCAATTGTAATGCACCCTTCATTCAAAAATCAGTCACTTGTAATATGTGAGCATATTTACTGTACAAAACTTGTCAGTGAACTATTAGGGCAAAAAATAAATAAAATAAAATAAATAAAAAAATTGTTTATTATTCATAATCAAGTTCAAATGTTCCATTAATCAAGATTTTGATTTTAAGCCCTAAGTGGAACTGAAATGAATTCACCATTTTATGGTGCTTGTCACTCTGTTTGTAAGCTATTATGTAGTGCATACACATTTTATACAATTAAACATCTTAATTTCAGCAGTTGCTTTTTAAGATTTGGAAGTATTCATTTTAATTTGAATTAAGCTGTGAAAAAGTCCTTACTTTTTTCTTTCTTTCTTTTTTTGATTACTTTGCATTGAATGTGGCTAATTTGAACAAGACTTGGTAGCTAAACAGAAATGGCAGAATTGCTCTGTATCACCAGAAATGCTAATATCATTAGTAAACCCTTAATATCCAATGATTAGGGCAGGGCTCTGAATGATAGATTTGGCTACGGTGACAACATTACATCAGCTGTCAGTCTCTCCGAGCTGCATGGCTTTCACTTCAACTGCTCCGTCAACTGGAAAGACTCGCAAATAAACAGAAGATGGAGAGCAAAACTGCTCGTTTTCAATTGCTGAAAATCAATTGAGCTGCAATGTTTTCCTTATTGATATTGACACTAACATATACACCTATTTATTTGCATGCCCGGGTTATTTGGAACAGCTTGTAAGGCAGTCAGATGAAGGTGTCAGGGTGTTTACAGCATACTTAGATTTATGTTGTTTATTTTTACTGTTTGTGCGTGCTTCGCGGTCAGCGGAGGTGCTTCTTACACAAGTCAGCTAATGAAAAAGTACCATTTCACCTGAAGTGTGTAAATATCTGCGCTGAACCTGAAGATTTGCCAACTGTGCAACTGAGCTAGAGTTGTTTAAACATTAATCCAGATCTGGAATGGCACCATTGTCAGGCACCGCAGCTATTTGGTTAAGCCATGAGGCCCAGTGCATTCTGGACCACAGACTATGTGACTCTATACACAGCAAAGGCCTTATGGGGAGCTGCTGTAGTCTGAGCAGCATTGAACACTGAATATTTTTTGCTGTTTCTTACATCCCTTAAGGAAAAAAAGAGGTTATTTTGTCCAGTTTGTTGTCCAATAATTACAGACTCTTAATTATTCAGAATGGATATTGGTTAAATCAAGTTACTGTCAGTGATGAGTGACTGTTTCTATTTTTTCCCCTCTCTCTCTTTCTCTCTGTCTGTAGAAAGAGATTCAGGCGATGAGCCAGTGTCACCATCCCAACATTGTGTCGTACTACACCTCGTTTGTGGTGAAGGATGAGCTCTGGTTGGTCATGAAGCTGCTCAGTGGTGGTAAGTCACACCCTTTGTTCAGTTTTTTTTCTTCTATTCAGGCACTTAACATTCATCTATTCCATTACTGGGAACTAAAGCACTGAAATAAACGATTTAGGTAATCAAGACATGTTTTTATTCAGTATAGAGTAGTCAACAGTTGAAGTGGATCAGAAAAGTTTTTCAGAACTATCTTAAAACACGAATGTTCAATATTTTTAGACCATTTTCATAAACCTTAAATACTGTCCCAATCATCCACCGAATCGAGGCCATCTACTGTATGAGTCCATCCTTTCAACCTATCCAGTTCTCTCTCCTTCTGTTCCATCTCAATCATCCACATATACAGTCAAACTCAGAATTATTAGCCCTCTGAATTATTATTATATTTATTTTTTATATATTATTATATGTTTATTTTTGTCCTCAATTTCTGTTTAACGGAGAGATTTTTTCAACACATTTCTAAACATAATAGTTTTTATAACTCATTTCTAATAACTGATTTATTTTATCTTTGCCATGATGACAGTATATAATATTTGACTAGATATTTTTCAAGACGCTTCTATACAGCTTAAAGTGACATTTAAAGGCTTAACTAGGTTAGTTAGGTTAACTAGGCAGGTTAGGGTAATTAGGCAAGTTATTGTATAACGATGGTTTGTTCTATTGATTATCGGGAAAAAAATAGCTTAAAAGGGCTAATAATTTTGTCCATAAAATGGTGTTTAAAAAATTAAAAACTGCTTTTTTTCTAGATGAAATAAGACTTTCTCCAGAAAATATTATCAGACGTACTGTGAAACTCCAGTTTCATCCACCCATCCATTTATCCAAATCCATTTCTCCATACATTTTGATTATCTGTCATCCATAGGATCAAATCCTATCATTCATCCCAATCCAGTCATCCATAAATTGATTTTTAGTCCAATCCTCTCTGTTAATCCTGATCTGGTCATTCAACCAATCCAATCTCAAACATTTACTCCAGTCCAACTATTCAGCCATCTATACAGTCCAATACCTATTTGTTAATTAATCCCAATCCAAGATCCATCAGACCCAATCCAGCCATCAGCCAGTTCCAATCCCATTTATCCATCCATCAATCCACCCCTCCCAATCCGTCCATTCGTCCCAATCCATCAGTCTTTACCAATCCATCTGTCCATCCATTTAATTCCAGGCATGCCAATCCACTCATTCATCATCGGTCCATCTATGCATGCCAATCCAGTCATCCATTCATCCATACATACATCCATCATCCAGTCATCTATCCATCAATCTATGTATCCCAATCCGATCATTCCTCCATCTATGCATCCCATTCTAATCATCCATCCATCTATACATCCCAGTCCAGTCATCCATCTGTCTATGCATCCCAACCCATCAGTCTATGCATCACAATACAGTCATTCACATACCCATCCCAATCCAGTCATCCATCCAGTCATCCATCCATTTTTAAATCCGTCTCTGCATCTCAGTCCAGCCATCCATCCATTTATTCATCCAATTCAGTCTTCCATCCATACAGTCATCCATCCGTCTATGCATCTCAATCTAGTTATCCATTTGTCTATAAATCCCAATCCAGTCATCCATCCATCTATGCATCCAATTCAGTCTTTCATCCATCTATGCATGCATACATCCATCCATCCATCCATCCATCCAGTCATCTATCCATCAATCTATGCATCCCAATCCAATCATTCCTCCGTCTATGCATCCCATTCTTGTCATCCATCCATCTATACATCCCAATCCAATCATCCATCCGTCAATGCATCCCAACCCATCAATCTATGCATCACAATACAATCATTCACATACCCATCCCAATCCAGTCGTCCATCCCGTCATCCATCCATTTATAAATCCTTCTATGCATCAGTCCATCCATCCATCCATTTATGCATTCAATTCAGTCTTCCATCCATCTATACATCCCAATCCATCCATCCATCCATCCATCCAGTCATCTATCGATCTATGCATCCGTCTATAAATCCCAATCCAGTCATCCATCCATCCATCTATGCATCCAATTCAGTCTTCCATCCATCCCATTCCATTCCATCCATCCATCCCAATCCAATCATTCCTCAGTTGGTGCATCCCAATCTACAGTAGTTATCCATCCATCTATGCATCCCAATCGATCCATCTTTGCATAACAATCCAGTCATCTACCTTCCCATCCTAATCCAGTCTTTCATCCATCCGTCAGTCCGTCCGTCCATCCGTCCATCCATCCTTGTCCATCCATCCGTCCCAATCCATCCATCCATCCTTGTCCATCCATTCGTCCCAATCCATCCATCCATCCATCCCAATCCATCCATTTAAGCATTCATTTTTAATGCATTCACAACATTCTGTTATTGAGTTTTCTGGATTTTGTGTAGTGATATCCTTAAATGCCAAATGTATGTTTCACTTCATTTTCAAAAGAAGGTGTAGATGTAAAAGTTTGTTTTCCCTACATATCATGGCTCTGTCCCTCTACAGTAATTCTAGATCATGAAATGCTCCCTGGTCTTTGGATTCTGTTGGTTTATGCATTTGTATTTGAGTTTTGAGCACCAAAGCCAGTGATTAGGATCTCAAATGACCCGTCAGAATGATAATAGAGTCTGCCAGGCTCCCCTGTGGAGTTAATCACAGACAGCAGATGCATTAGTGCCGCAGCAGCCTGACACTCTTAAGATGCAGGATTGCGGAATTACTGCTTCTCCTCACAGTCTTGTATTTCTGGCTTTTGAGGAATTTCTCCTAAAACACGCGCAGCATTTTTCAGTCTTAACACATTATATTGTGCAAACAGATTGGAATGTTTCTGAGTGTTGTGAGGTGCTGTATATAGTTTCATTTATGGCTGCACAAAGTGATGATGATGACTTGGTGTGCTTTGATTAAATGAATACTTGTGCTGCATTTTCATATTGATACTCATGAGATTAACAGTGATGCATTTTTTTCTTCTTAACTAGATACACACTTTTTATTTAGAAGGTTTCTGCCTACTGTTTTTACAGTAAGCAGCAAGAATGGTTTTAGTTTTAATTTACTATAGTACATTACTAACCACTATAGTAGTTAGTAAAATAGGTTTGAGTTAGTTCTTGTAATAAGTAAATCCAAATATAAACACCCACATTTTACTTGTTTTTATTTTTTGAAAATTATTCAACCCTGCCAATAATTTTCCACAAAAAAAAACATCTTCAGAGTAGAAAGTAATAAAAAAAATTACCTTTTTTCCTGAAAACTTTAATGAAACATTCTTCAAAAAGAGCTGTTCAAATCATCAGGTAAAAAAAAAAATTACAATGTCATGTTTTTTCCATCATCATGCAACCCTTCTTTTAAAGAGAACATTTTGCTTCTTGATTTCACTGTGCCCTTAAGCTCCTGGAGTGCTCCCGTCTTCCCAAACCTCATTGTGTAAAGCCACTGCTGAGAGTTTGATGATATGTTTCAAGCCAGCGTGTAATGTTCTGTCCCAGACACAGCCAAGTGCTGGACGGGGAGATTATAGTCTGGCTCGTGCTGACACTGACAGTCGTGGGACGCAACCTTTCTTCCATTCTGTGCAGAGCTGAAATCACTCTGTCTGGATAATCGCTGTTCATTTTATGCCTGTCATCAGCTGCCGTGCCCTCCTCTTTCTGCTTCTGCCAGCTGAAGATGCCCAGGTGGCACACTGCCCATCTTAAAAACCAAGATAAGACACAAATATCCAGGTGGTCTCCTCACATTTTGGAATCTGGCATGTAGGGCACATCATGGTGGGCCTCATCCTAAATAACAATGGCTCTCTTCTCAGTTGGGGTGGGCAGCTAGTTTAAAAGTAATGGATATAAACCTTATAGAGATGAAGTGTGATTTTTCAGCTCACTCACTCACTCACTCACTCACTCACTCACTCACTCACTCACTCACTCACTCACTCACTTTGGCTTAGTCTCTGCTTTTTCAGGAGTTACCACAGCAGAATGAACCAGACAGAGGCCCTTCCTTCCTTAACTCAGCACTGGCAGACAGTACAACCTTCAATTCTGGGAAACGCCCACACACTCTCCCATTCACACACTGCTGCCAATTTGGTTTATCCATTTCACCAATACCTTGTGTCTTTGGACAACACATGCCACTTCTGACTCATCATATATTAATGTGATCACACGGTGATGCACTTTGTAATGCTTCAGGTATCTTTTGATGTCGTTTTACTACTCTTGGGGTTCTCCAATGCTTTTGTTTGTTCGCATTATGCATCCACTTAAATGGTTTGTCTGTGTATATGTAAAATACAAATCATTTTATAAAAAATCATACTTTTAGAAACATTTTGGAACACTTAACCAAACACCTAACCCTAAACCTACCCACTTCTAAAATACATAAATAAGGAGCAGGTGTATTTATTGCAAAAAACAACCATATAAAAGCGATACAACCAAGCTGTGTTGCATTCCAAGTCCTGTGAAGCCATACAAGGTCTTTATCTGAGTAATTTAAGAGGTTTCAGTCGCTGAAAATGATCAGGCTCCCGCTTGCTGATATCCTACAATTCAAAAGGAAACTCTCACACATTAGTCTGACAAGATTGGTCACAAGACACAGAGGGAGCCAATAGCATTTGACATCCGAAGCTGACGTGAGGTGCTTTTCCGGCAGCAATGTTTATATTGATCACAGACAGCGACATCAATTCTTTCCAGAAATAGCTTGCACTGCCTTAGAAGACTTGGAATGTTCATATTTTTTTCAATAAAGTGCAACTGTAGTTGTATCTGCCTGCTACTGTACTGGATATTCTGTTTTTTATATTGACAAATGTTTGGGTTTAGTGCTAGGAGCTCGGTTACGTGCTAGTAAATGATGTTTTTAGTGTAACACAAGTAAAATAGTTTTGAATGTTTACTTCAGAAAAACGAGAAGGCGGTCGAAAAAGGGGTCCTGACCAGGAGTGAGAATGTGTTGCTTTGGTCTGCGCGATAAGCTGGAGTACCCGGAGGAAGCACACGCAGACATGTGGGAAACATGCAAACTCCACACAGACAGGCCTCTTGGTCTAACGGGGACTCGAACCAACAACCTTCTTGCTGTGAAGCAACCATGCTAACCACTTAGCCACCATGCCCACTGATTATGAGAAAATTTTAGATTTCAAGGCTCTAGCGTAATAATAACAATAATATTTCTTCCTTACATATATATAGTGCTTTTCTGGACACTCAAAGTGCTTTACGCAATTTTTGGGGGGGAATCTCCTCATCCACCACCAGTCTGCAGCATCCACCTGGATGGCGCGACGGCAGCCATATTGCGCCTGACCACACACCTCCTGATTGATGCAGAGAAGATAGGGATGAAGCCAATTATGATTTGGGGATGGTTAGGAGGCCATGATGGACAGAGGCCAGTGGGCAAATTTTGTGCTCTATTTCAGACATCCTGGTTTTATTAATGACCACAGAGAGTCAGGACCTTGGTTTAACATCTCATCAGAAAGACAGCGCTCACTGAGCAGTATAGAGTCCCCATCAATATACTGGGTGTTAGGACTCACACAGACCGCAGGTTGAGCGCCCCCTGCTGGTTTCACTAACACCACTTCCAGCAGCAACCTAGCTTTCCCAAGTGGTCTCCCATCCAGGTACTGACCGAGCGCAGCCCTGCTTAGCTTCAGTGGGTGACCATGTGAGAGTTGCAGAGACCTAGCTGCCAGCGTGTGACCAATTTGGTCGCATGTGTGACCTAATTTCGCAATGGTGGAAAGCCATTCGAGGACAACAAAAATAAATACATATAAAAATGTCTCCGCAACTGTGCTTCAGCAGACACACATAAGGCCCATGTCATGTTTAAATCAATCAAAGATGGTGAAGGGTGGTAATAAGTTACCTTTCTTGTACAATTGTGCCATAAATAAAGAACTTTGTTGACCAGATTGTTAGTTAATCATTTAATATTAGTTAATCAGTCAATATTGCCTATTTGTGTAGTAATAAAAAAAAAAAAAAAGTGCATGAGTGCAACCAGTGCAAAATATTATTCTGGATTCATATAATCCTATGGTAGGCATCCTCCAAAACCAAATTAGGAACCTTCAAAATAACATAATAAGGGAACTCTGAAACATCCTTTAAAATATCATTGATGGTTCACAATGACATGAGGGTGAGAAAATAGGGAGGATTTTCATTTTTGGATCAGATATTCATTTATTTAAGAAGGCAAATGTGGTCATTCCTCTTCAGTGAAGAGTGGAATACTGTAGCCGTGCTGTTCAAAGTCAGCTGTTAGTTTGTGGCTCTTAGCTGTCCTTGAAATGTGACTACTGTGTGTTTAACCATCCCATACAGTGACGTGTGTGATATTCCCTTCGACAGCTGTCGGAAGTGATGACATAAATGGGAATGTGATTTTTCATGAAGCTGATTGGTGGCATTTCATAGTTTCACTAGAGGAAGTTCATTCAGGAAAGAACTATTAAACAAATGATCTCGTTCTCTTTTATTGTAATCATCAAGACCTTTATTTTTAAATAATGTTCTGTTCATTCTATCTACTCTGCAGTCTGTTCTATTCTGTACATCACAGTGATTGGTCTTAAATGAAACTAAAACTTAAACACTTCACCTAAACGTAAACACAATAGCATATCTTTGAGTTTTTCACTCATGGCATTAATTCTCAGGAAGAACAGCTCTGGCAGAAAGTCAGCTTCTGAGCCCGGCCTTTGTTAGGTACAAAGGTATGTGAGATAGGAGCTCGATCAATAACTTCATTAGCACAAAGCACAGAAGTGGTTGTCCCCTCTGGCCTCTCAACAGCACTTGTGTGTAGATCTTTTACAGCTAGATGGGAGTTTTACAACTTCAGCACACATTGCTGCCTGTCACTTGTGTGCTGCGATGGATGTAAGTGGGTCATTGTGCAAAACAGGTGTCATATACATGTACAAAACTATGAATGTATGTTTTGTCTTTGTTTTGTGCTGTGTTCTGTTTTGTTTTTGGTTTTCTGTTTTGTTCTATGTTTTGTTTTGTTTTGTTGTTGTTTTTTGTTTTGTTCTATGTTTTGTGTTTTGTTGTTTTTTTGTTTTGTTTTTGTTTTGTTCTATGTTTTGTGTTTTTGTTTTGTTGTTGTTTTTTGTGTTGTTTTTTGTGTTGTTTTTTGTTTTGTTTTTTTCTATGTTTTGTGTTTTGTTTTGTTGTTGTTTTTTTGTTTTGTTCTATGTTTTGTGTTTTGTTTTGTGTTGTTTTTTGTGTTGTTTTTTGTGTTGTTTTTATTTTTAGTTTTGTTTTTTCTATGTTTTGTGTTTTGTTTTGTTGTTTTTTGTTTTGTTTTTGTTTTGTTCTATGTATTGTGTTGTGTTTTGTTCTATGTTTTGTGTTTTTTTTGTTGTTTTTTGTTCTATGTATTGTGTTTTTGTTTTGTTGTTGTTTTTTGTGTTGTTTTGTTTTTTTGTTTTGTTTTTGTTTTTTTCTATGTTTTGTGTTTTTTTGTTTTTGTTTTGTTGTTTTTTGTTGTTTTTTGTTTTGTTTTGTTGTTTTGCTTTTTTTTTTGTTGTTTTATTTGGTTTGTTTTTATTTTGTTGGTTTTTATTTAATCTTTTGTTTTTATTTTTATTTTTTTATTTTATTAGCTTTTTGTTTATTTAGTTTTTATTTAATTTAAGTTTTATTTTACTTTGTTTTTATTTTATTTCATTTGTTTTATTTTTATCCTATGATATAGTATGCAATGAAAGCATGTGTTGGAAGAAATGCGATTGTAATTCAATAAAAATACAGACATTTTAAATAGTGTTTCATCAAAAACGTTTTTTTTTTTTTTGTTGTTTTTTTGCATATCATATATTAAATATATCATGATTTGGCAAACAGATAGCTTACACAGTGTTTTATTCATGCATCTGAATATGTAAAGAATTACAAAGGTGACTAAAACTCACAAATTCAAACAACCATGACCCAAATGTCATCCATCCAATACTAAGTGGACACTTAGCAAATTACTCATACACACACACAAACACCCTAAGGAAACTCAATGTTGCATTCTTGAATCTTTTTGTCTAGTCTTAAATGTCTTTATTTGTTGTTGTCATCCATCTAGCATTTTCATTTTCCTTGCAATAATTATTGATGCTGTCGCTGTCTTAACAAGTTTTAAGTGTGATGTTTTGAAACATGGCATGGCGCCCATAGTAACGGCCTGCTGAGAGACAACAGATGCTTCCTATCTTCCCTTGATTCCCTTTGCTCCTCCGCCTTTGTTTTCTTGGAGTAATCTTTCCCTCATCAGCAGCCCTGTATGGCCCTGTGCCCTTTGGCCCAGTGGGCACGACATGGCATGTTCCACCCACGATCAGTGCAGGATCCTTAGGAAGCCAGTCATGTCAGATAGTCTGACAACTGTTGGACAAAGAGCCATTTTCTTTTCCTGTTGTGGAAGCATAAGTGGCATTGGGGTCTTTTCCTGGTAATACTTTTCGTCGAAGTGGCTCAAGAGAATATCAGGAATGCTTTTTTGACACGGCATTTTAAAAGGCATTTGGAATTAGAGGTTTGGCATGTGAGCAAGACAGAAATTGATTTGTATGGTTTTTTGATGAAATGAGAAATGTTTACAGTCGCAATTCCATCACACCTCAGCATGGGGTTTTATAGGCTTGAGGCGTTCCTGGATGAGTAGCATTTTTGGGATTCAACACATTTTGTTGATTAAGTCCTTAGATTTGTAGTCAGGATTATTTCATCCAAAAATGAATTAAATCTGGTATGCAAAAGTACTTCTTCAGCATCGAATTTGGGTTGGATTTTGATTTATTTTTATCACACCAGAATTTTTTGTCTTTTATTTTCCCTGGTGTTTCTTTTAGTCATATGCATTTCTCTCAGGAGATGTTAAAAAACATAAAAATATAAAGCAAAATAGTAGATACATTGTTTAAAACTGTAGTTGTGGGATGCAAAATGAGGTGTTAAATGGAATCTTTATTATGTTTTTTAACATGCAATGCAATTGAATGGAGACCAAAGTTATGCTCCTCCAAAAAACATGCCAAGGTAAAATAATTGTTATTATCTTCAAGCTGTTATTGATATTTTTTTTGTGGTTGATGTTCTGCATCTAAATAATAATTGGTGCTCTAAATAATAAAGACATTGGAAGAAAGATATGTTCCTAAATCTCAAGAATCCATTTAAGTATTGATTAAAACCAATAAATCAATATCATCTAGTCAGAAAGTCAATTGCATTATTAATTTATCAATAAAAATAAAAGTGAAAACTGTTCATTGCCTATAACTTGACGCAAACAAAAACTTGACAGAAAACTCTTCTAAATAATAAACAGCACTTTATTGTTGATGAAAAAATACAAGACTAAAATGGCATAAAGATGCTATAATCCGCTACATTGCACTATGCTTTAGATGAGTGGATAAAAACATACGCATTCAGTCACGTTACTAGCACGTCAAGTTTCTGTTTGACAGCTGTTAACAAAATGAACACTGTTACATTTGCTGCTTTGGCCAATGATTTCAAAACCATTTCAGATTGAAAATGACAGTTTTGAGCAGAAATCTTTGCTAGAAAAAAATCCCTAGCCAACGCATACAGTACAGCGGCTAAAATAAGTATTGAACACGTCACCGTTGTTTTTCAGAAATGGAGGAATTCATTCTCTGTACAATAGGTGTATTAAAGCTCTCATTGCTTATTATACAAAGTATTAAATACATTTCAGTAGTGTTTTACTAAAATCTGTGTCAATATTAGGCCAATAGCTCCTTTAGAAATCTATTTACCAGGAAAAATCATGACATGTTCAATACATATTTTACCCACTTTAAACTAGTTATGACCATTTATAAAATCTAATTACGTTATAGCAAGATAAAGAAAAACAGTTCTATTGCATTTGTATGGTTTTACACTTGAAAATCCTTTTAGATTTTAGACTCTCTTTTGGATAGTTTTTTGTAGCTTGTGCTCACTATTTACTTTCATTGTATGAAAAAGAGCAGTGTGAACATTTTACTAAATATCTCTCAAGTCATGTATTGAAACATTTTGAATCCAAGACAAGAGTTTTCTTTTTTATTTTTGTAAACAGTATTTTAAGTTTAATGTTATCTCTAGAAGATTGAGGAAAGTTTGCGACATGTTTATTTCTGCTGCTCTGTTGCCTCCCACCATACGTTTGACACTTAGGATTTCTTCTGTTTGTTTAACTCACAAGCCCCACAAAATAAAGTTGCATCATTAGCTAAGATCTCTCTCTCTCCCGTGAAGCTCGACCGGTCTTAATCCAGGTTGTATTCGTCACTGAAATGCGATGTGCTGTTCGCTCAGTCAGCAGTTCACTGGCTTCATGCCACACACATGCCCGCACACACATACACCGTTCTGTTTTTCTTTCATTCGAATGCTCACATATTCCAGGTTTTATATAAAACAGCCTTCAGGGCTCTTGGAGATCGACGATACCTCTGTTTAATCCATGAAAGAGGAATGGGGTGCAGAAAAAGAAACCAAAATAAGAAAACACAGGAGCCCCTTTTCTGTTTCTTGGAATCACTTTTACCGTGAACTAGGGTGTGGGTGTGATAAACTACCTTGATTTCCCATGCTGTGATCTCTCAGCTTTTCCTGGTGAGTCATGCTGGATGTTGAAAATGCAGTATTTTGGTCCTGGGCAAAATGGTTATATCTGTACTTTATAACCATATTCAGTAAACATGATTTTAATAATGTTATGAATGCTCCTATAGGAAGTATTTCTCTGTGACTGCATTTTGTAGCTCAAACCGTAGCAAAACTGTAATCTTGCTTACTTATTAATGAAATGTAAAATAGCTTATTCGACTGTAACACAGTAGTGACCTAAAGGGTACAATATTTGCTTTTAATGAGCCTATAAGTTTAACTAAGCCATTAAATTACAACAGACATACTTTTAATGGAAGGAAAAATCACTGAATTTGGTGATTGTGTTTAACAAAACTATTGCTCACAATTTATAATTGTTATGAAGCGGACAGGAGACAGAGGTAAGGAAACGTTAGGGTGTTTATTGAATGACAACAAGGAGCACATGAAGGATAGCCAGGAGGATCAGGAATGATGTTGGGGTCTTTTCCTCCGTGGCTGGGTAACAGGAATACACGAGGATGGACAGCACACACCAGATACAGCTGACAGAGGATGACACAGACTTGGAAGGACTGGAAGACAGGACGATTCGGGAGGACCAGGAAGACTAGGAGGAATACAAAGAGAACAGGTAAGTAAATCGTTTGTTTAGCTGAGGATGACTACGCTGAGTGGTCGCTCAGTTGTCCGCTTTCGTCGAGACGAGCCCGGACAATGAGCGACTGGAGTGCTGTGCTTTTATCTGGTGCTCGTGAATGTGATGCAGCTGTGTGCTCATTAGAAGTCAGGTGATGGTGATCTTCGTGAGTGGGGGTCGTGAGAGCCTGACCAATCCATGACAGTACCCCCCTCCCCAGGGCCCGCTCCTGAGGGCCGACACCTCCGACGCCGTGGTGGTCTCCCTCTGCCTCTAGGCGCTGGGAACTCAGGGTGGCTCTCATGAAACTCCACCATGAGACTAGGATCGAGAATATCAGCTCTGGGAACCCATGTCCTTTCTTCGGGGCCGTACCCTTCCCAGTCCACCAGGTACTCCAACTGGCCACCACGACGTCGGGAACGCAAGATCTCCTTCACTGCGTAGACGGCTCCTTCTTCTAGGAGCAGTGGAGGAGGGGGTTCCTCTTCGTGGTCAGGCTCTGTGGAGGGAAGAACAGGATCGTGATAGGGTTTCAGGAGTGATACGTGGAATGTAGGGTGAATACGGTAGTGAGAGGGTAATTGTAGTTTGTAGGTGACGGGGTTAACCTGTTCCACGATGGTGAAGGGACCAACAAATCGGGGACTTAACTTGCGAGAGGGCAGTCGCATGCGTATGTCCCGGGTGGATAGCCACACCTTTTGTCCGGGTGTGTATCTGGGTTCTTCAGACCTTCTTCTATCGGCGGTTACCTTGCTTCGACGGACTGCCCTCTGCAGATGTTGATGAGCCTCGTCCCAGACTCTCTCGCTCTCCCGGAACCAGTGATCCACTGCGGGGACATCAGATGGTTCGCCATCCCAGGGAAAGAGCGGTGGTTGGAAGCCCAGGACGCACTGGAATGGCGTGAGTCCGGTGGAGGGTTGCCGCAGTGAATTTTGGGCATATTCTGCCCAGCCCAAATACTGGCTCCAGGAGCTCTGGTGACCACTGCAGAAGGTCCTCAGGAACCGTCCCACCTCCTGAATCTTCCTCTCTGTCTGCCCGTTGGTTTGGGGATGATATCCAGAAGAGAGGCTGACGGCCACACCTAGGAGCTTGAAGAAGGCTTTCCATAGACGTGAGATGAACTGTGGACCTCTGTCCGACACAATATCTTCTGGAATACCAAATGACCTGAAGACTTGATTAAAGATATTGTCGGCTGTTTCAAAGGCTGTGGGAAGACCTTTCAGAGGGATTAGTTTGACAAACTTTGAGAATCTATCTACTATGACTAGAATACAGGTATTACCTTCTGACGAAGGGAGATCAGTGATAAAGTCCACTCCTAGGTGTGACCAGGGACGGTTCGGAATCGGCAAGGGATGGAGCTTTCCAGCGGGTAGATGACGTGGGCTCTTGGATTGGGCACAGTCCTTACAGCCCTGAACATATTGCCTCACATCCCTTGCCATGTTTGGCCACCAGAATCGTTGGGATACTAGCGAGAGAGTATTGTTGATCCCTGGATGTCCAGTGCCTAGCGAGGTATGTAAGGAGTGGATCAGATCTACCCGGTGTTCAGGTGGTATGAACTGCAGATGAGGAGGGCATCCCGGCGGAGCAGGGGCTTCCGGAGTGGCAACGACTGGAGGAGCGTTCCAGGTGATCGGACAAATGGAGATGTGTTCGGGAAGAATCTTCGTTGGGAGTTCTTCATGATCGTGATGCTCGTGTAAACGAGAGAAAGCGTCTGCTCTTAGATTCTTGGGTCCTGGACGATAGGAAATGGAGAAATCAAAACGTGAGAAGAAAAGTGACCATCTGGCTTGACGTGGACATAGTCTCTTGGCCTCTTTGATATATTGGAGGTTTTTGTGATCTGTGATCACCTGGAACGGATGTTTGGCTCCCTCCAACCAGTGACGCCACTCCTCCAAGGCTAGCTTGATTGCTAGCAGCTCCCTGTCTCCTATGCTGTAATTCTGCTCCGCCGGGCTCAACTTCCGAGAGAAATAGGCACGGGGATGCAGTCGGGGCGGTGTATCATGATGTTGAGATAATACTGCCCCGACGCCGGTGGTGGATGCGTCCACTTCCACCACGAAAGGAAGATTTGGGTCAGGATGAGTCAGGAGTGGGGCCCTTGTGAACTCCTTCTTAAGAAGGCGGAAGGCTGCGGCTGCTTCTTTGGTCCACTCCAGTCCTTTGGGTTTACCCTTGAGGAGATTAGTGAGAGGTGATGTAATCCTGCTGTAGTCCTTGATAAACCGTCTATAAAAGTTAGCAAACCCAAGAAACCTCTGGAGCTCCTTAATGGAAGTGGGTTCTGACCAGGATAGAACAGCCTCAATTTTCTTCCCATCCATACGTATACCGGTTTGATCAATGATGTATCCCAAGAAATGAATCGACTTCTGGTGGAATGAGCATTTCTCCGCTTTGAGGTAGAGGTGATGTTCTCTCAATGTGTGTAGGACCTCCGCAACGTGTTGGCGATGTTCGGCCTCACTCCGGGAGTAAATGAGGATGTCATCTATGTACACTATTACAAAGTGGTGAAGAAACTCCCGGAGGACTTCATGAATGAAGTTTTGGAATACGGAGGGGGCGTTGACCAGACCGTAAGGCATGACCTCATATTCATAGTGGCCAGTAGGGGTCACGAATGCTGTCTTCCATTGGTCCCCCTCACGTATTCTTATCAGATTATACGCGCTGCGGAGGTCCAATTTAGTGAAGACTTTAGCTTCTCGGAGCTGTTCCAAAGCGGCTGGTACCAGAGGAAGGGGATATCGGTATTTTACTGTACCGTTATTTAGGACCCTGTAGTCGATGCATGGACGCAGCCCTCCGTCCTTCTTGGCCACAAAGAAGAAGCTTGAGGCGGCTGGTGATTTTGAGTGACGTATGTACCCCTGACTCAGAGCCTCCCTTATGTAATCTTCCATTGCCTGATTCTCTGGAAGCGAGAGCGGGTAGATCCTACCTCTTGGCAACTGGGCATCTGGAACTAGGTCGATCGCGCAGTCCCATGGCCGATGCGGCGGTAGCTGGGAAGCTCTCTTGGGGCAGAAGACATCATGAAAGGAGCTGTACTCCTTAGGAATGTGGATAGACTGCTTCTCAGGAGGGCTCTCGACCGATGTTGCAAACAAAGAAATGGGGGTTCCGACCTTGAAGAGGGAGATTTGGAAAACAGGTAGGTGTACATCCAGATCCCCATTTCTTTATCTCTCCTGTGCCCCAAGAGATGATGGGATCGTGCTTCACCAGCCACGGGCGCCCTAGAATGATGTCCATATTTGCACCCTCCAGAACCAAAAATTGAATCCTCTCTTGATGTAACAGCCCCACTTGAAGAAGGATGTCTTCGCATTGTCGATGGATACGGGTCGAAGATCGAGTGCACTGGGTTATCGGTTGTATCTGGTATATATGCGAGGACGCCTCAGTACGGAGGTGGAGTTGACGACAGAGGGATTGGGAGATGAAGTTCCCTGCTGACCCGGAGTCGATGAGGGCTGTGACAAGGAGAGAAATAGAGGCAGTAGTTATTTGTACGGTGGTGGTAAGTGGTTTACATTGTTCAATATTCGTACTGAATACACTCACTGAAGTCCGAATGGGACGAAGGGGACACTCCATACGGGTGTGTCCACTGACACCGCAGTATAGACACAGACCCCGGGTCAGCCTCCTCTGTCGTTCCGCTGATGTCAGTCTTCCAGACTCTATTATCATGGGTTCTGGTTCTGGAGAGGCTGTTGACTCAGGCGATTGGAGGAGTGCAGACGAGGGGGTGATGGTGTCCTGTTGATAGGAACGGAGACGATCGGAACATCGGAGAGAATGTTGGATGAATCTCTCCAGACCCATTGTATCATCTAATGTGGCCAGCTGGATTCGGAGAGTGGGTTCCAAGCCGAGCCGGTACGTGGTCAACAACGATCTCTCATTCCATCCACTTGCAGCTGCTAGAGTGCGAAACCGGAGAGCATATTCCTGTGTAGATAGAGTACCTTGCTTTAGATGATACAGCTGCTCTCCAGCGGCTACTTCCCCATCAGAACGTCCAAACACCTCTTTGAAATACTCCGTGAAGGTAGTGATGGAATTCATGACCGGCCCGGCTTGGTTCCAGATCGTCTCAGCCCATTTAAGTGCAGGTCCAGAGAGTAGTGATACGATGTAGGCGATCTTTGACTTATCTGTGGGATATAGAGAAGGTTGCATTTCGAATATGAGGGAACATTGTAACAGAAAACCATTGCACTCCCCCGCTCCGCCTGAGTAGGGCGCTGGTCGGGCCATGGGACTGGAAGGAAGGGCCGAAGAAGAAACTGTGGAGGCGGAAGTGCTCGGTGCTGGTGGTGCGTTGGAAAGTGGAGCTGGTGGCTGTAGAATCCGCTTCAACTGGTCCACCAGCTCTTGAAAGTGATCGAGGGTGCTCATGTTGTCGTCGTTATGGGTCCGGGCTTCTGTTATGAAGCGGACAGGAGACAGAGGTAAGGAAACGTTAGGGTGTTTATTGAATGACAACAAGGAGCACATGAAGGATAGCCAGGAGGATCAGGAATGATGTTGGGGTCTTTTCCTCCGTGGCTGGGTAACAGGAATACACGAGGATGGACAGCACACACCAGATACAGCTGACAGAGGATGACACAGACTTGGAAGGACTGGAAGACAGGACGATTCGGGAGGACCAGGAAGACTAGGAGGAATACAAAGAGAACAGGTAAGTAAATCGTTTGTTTAGCTGAGGATGACTACGCTGAGTGGTCGCTCAGTTGTCCGCTTTCGTCGAGACGAGCCCGGACAATGAGCGACTGGAGTGCTGTGCTTTTATCTGGTGCTCGTGAATGTGATGCAGCTGTGTGCTCATTAGAAGTCAGGTGATGGTGATCTTCGTGAGTGGGGGTCGTGAGAGCCTGACCAATCCATGACAATAATAAGGTTTCATTAGTTATTGTATTTACTAACATGAACTAATAATGAACAATACTTGTACAGCATTTATAAACCATAGTTCAACATTAAGTAATGCATTATTAACATCCAAATCCATGCTTGTAAACAATAGTTAATGCACAGTGAGTGAACATGAACTAACAATGAACCACTGTATTTTCATGAACTAACAAGAACAAATACTAGAATAAATGTGTGGGTTATTGTTTGTTGATGTTAGTAGGGTTGTCGCGATAGCATTAATTAATCTTAAGATACTATACCAGCTGAAATATCACAGTACCAAGTAGTATTGTAATTCATACTGTATACTGTAAAAAGTATACTTTAATTCATAACTCAAATTATAATGAAAGTTGTCAGAAATGCTATTTTATGTTATAATAGGCCTACTTGAATGTAATTTATAATTCCCTTCAGGCCAAAAAGTTTTATCTGAACGTCACTTCACCTAAAATTTATTCATTCTTTTTGTTAATTTTGAAGATAACTGACCAACGAAAATACATTAAAATAAAGATATAAATTATACCGAATGAATTTTGTTACAAAAGAGCATTTTTCCAACAAAATTAGGCTATATGAAGTGTTAAAAAATAGTTTAAATGTTTCCTGTTGCTAATTTGGGTTTTTCCAGTCTTCTCAGGTAACAATCCAAAGTAATTCAAAATTTAACTTTGCGAGTCACTCTTTTCTTAGAGAGTGTCGCCATCGCTAATAAATCATATTAACAGGAACAGAAATAAACCAAACTTTTTGAACTGAAGCGTTAGAAAACATGCAATAGGCTACCATAAAAGGTGCGAATTCTACGCAGTTTTGCAACCCTAAATGGCTTCACAGACTATTTAAATAAAATGGTTTATTGTTGCACAAACGTGTGAGCATTTTAGTGACTTTTCCACATGCAACATTATCTATGGTAGATAAACCATTAATGACAATGCTACCGTTTACAAACTACAGTGGCACCGTCAGTATTTTGGAGCCATAGTACCGGTAAACCATGCAACCCTAGATGTTAGTAAATGCATTAACTTAGTTAATACAACCTTATTGTAAAGTGTTACCAAATTATTTCTATCTGAGGAACTGAAAATGATTAGTTAGTTAAGATTTATGCTCAGAACAAGAACAAATATCTCTCAATGTTGTATGGATTTTTGGAAAATGGATTTTCAATTTGAATTAAGTTAGATATTTGTTTTTTGTTTTTTTATTATATTTTAATCTTAAACCTGTTTTATTTTCAGTTTCACAGAAAACAAGTCTTCTCATGTAATTGTGCTTCCCAAGTAAATGAATCTTGATTTGGAAACTTGATAAAGAACTTTTTCAATGTTATTTTAAGATGACAGAGAGTACAAATGTTATTTCCAAGTTTTTCATGTTTGGGAGTGGAGTTATACAACTAGATGCATTTTTTTCTTCTTTTTTTTTTACAATTTGTGTGTTTTTTGTATTAGGTTTTTGCTTTTTGTAAAAAGGCTTTAAAGTAACAGATCAGTATGAAGCTGTATTTTCTCACTTTCAGTTTTGCCATCTTGTGTGCTTTGTTTTTTATATATGTTTACATTTAGAAAACACAACAACTTTGAATTCTCTTTGAATAATGTATTACATTGTCTTTTTTGTAATAAACAGTTCTAAATTTAACTTTAAGGGATAGTTCACCCAAAAATGAATCACATTCTCATCCTTCACATGCTCTAAACCTTATTGAGTTTATTTTTTTACTGTTGAATACTAATGAAGATATACAGTACTGTACTTAAAAGTCTTGTAAAAAAAACAACAATTGACCTCTGTTATATTTTTGTCCCTCCTATGGATGTCAATGATTTTTTTTGTCCCAACATTCTTCATAATTTCTTGTTTTGTGTTCAACAGAAAATAATCTCATAGTTGATTAAATGGTGAGAAAATTGTTTTGATAACCAGTGCCTTTAGTAAAACCAGGAGAAATTCTGCATTTACCTCTTTAAAAATTCATGCTTGGTTTTAATTGATCATGCATTAAAGTTTTTATTTCAACATTTTATTCATGTTTCTATTCTCCAAAAATATCTCTGTTTCTGGACTATCAGTCTATCCACCAAACATGCTTATAATTTCTTCATTCTGCATCAATGAAGTAAGCCTGTGATGCCACAACATCAGTTAATTGGATCAGAAATCAGAATTCCTTTTCTCAGAATCTCATTTCAGAGAGTTTTGATTGCTCAAGCTAATGGGATAAAATTGTATTTGCCTCCAACTTCTCACATGGACAGGAATTTAATATGCGACTCTAGGGTGCTTTCATGAACAGACCGTCTTTGTGTAAGTGATGTCTGAATTCAGGTCGCTCAGAGCGTTCGCTGACACATGGAGGCCAGACCAGTACTCTTTTTAGTTTTACACCGTTCACATAAACTCCCTCAAGAGCTTTTGTCTGTCTGTGCTCTTTGCGGGAGGTGCTGGTCGTCCTCCAAACTCAAAAAGAAGGGGAAAAAGGCAAACTGGTTAATAAAGTTACTGATGGAACATTCTCTTCATGAACTCTTCTATATGTGCCTTAATTAAATGTCATGTGAAAAATAAGGCTTGACAGGTTGCTTTCTCAAAAAGTTTGCTTTGGTGTCCATGTCTGTGTCCCTTAGGGTTAAAACAATATTGGTCTGTTGGGCGTCACATAATCAAATTAAGTTGTGTGTGTATGTAAACAACACTAAAAGGCTGTTTTTATGGATGGCATAGACTCTGGGGAAGCAGCCAGATCCAGTTATTGAACGTTATGCAGTTTATTTATAAGCCTCTGAAGAAGCTCAAAGGTCATGCTAGTGAGAATGAAGCTTGTTGGCTTGTTTCTTAACATGATTCTTTTCATATTTTTCTGAAGAATAGTAATTGAAGGCAACATTTTAAATGTTATCAATTGTGCAGTCATGGCCTTATGGTTAGGGTTAGACTTTTAGGTTTGAGGGTTCGCGTCTCTGGTACAGCAGGGATTGTAGGTGGGTTGAGTGATCTATCAGTGCTATCTCTCACCCTCAATACCACACCTGAGGTGAGACTATTGAGCAAAGTTCTGAATCACTTTATTGTAGGCAGTATTTACTGTGTCATCCACTATTTAGTAGAGAGGTATAAAATAACATTTACTTGATATTATAGCAAATAGCAAAATGGCATTTACTTGAGATTTTTTAATTTGATGGTAAAAATGTTTTAAGAAGCGTTGTTATTTTTACACTGTCAATGTGTTAGTAAAATCTGTTGACAATAACAGTCTTTATTGACTTTTATGCCAATGCTGACTGTTGAAGAAATAATAAAAAACATTCAAAAAGAAAATGCATCTTCATATCAGATGTAAACCATGCTAATGTGTTCTTACAGCTCTGTTTGTTGTCTGTTTTGCAGGCTCAGTGTTGGACGTCATCAAGCACATCATTTCAAAGGGTGAACACAAGACCGGTGTGTTGGACGAGCCCAGTATAGCTACAGTGCTGAAAGAAGTGCTTCAGGGTCTCGAGTACCTTCACAAAAATGGACAGATTCACAGGTAACACTTCTCACTTCTGTACATTTTTGAAATGCTTGACCTAAAAAAAAGAATTGTTTACTACAATCATTTGTTGTTATAAACCCACAATCTTGAGGAGAACCTGAAGAAAATTGAAGCGGCTTTTCTGTTTTTTTCATATAAAAGTTAACAATGTCCAGTTTTATTATTGTTAACATTTATTAAATTAATTAAAACCCACCAAAATGACCTAAGCCAATCAAAAATCATTCAGTTCATTTTATGAACCAGTCGGATAAACTTGCTCACTCAAAAGAAAGAAATTCCCAAAAGTATTCTCATGAATAAAGAGGAGACATTTCTAAAGATTAATTCCAAGAATTTCGTGAGAGGAGTGCAGTTCCTGAAAAAAGTTGTAAAGTTCCTAAGAAGTTTTAAAAGTTCTTAGGAAGTTAGTCACAAGTATTTGTGTTATTTACTATTATGGCAATTCTGACATTTTTAAGAATAAAATGGGTTTGTACAGGTATCGCAAGCTGACAGTAAAAAACAGACAATCTAATCTAAGCAGATAATCTACACATGCTAAAGTTCACTTCACTTCCAGAATGGTGTTGAATTTTATGTTTGAAATGTATTGCAATCTGAAAGAGAAAACTGCACTGGTCCTTGTAGTAAATTGTAGTTGTTTGTAGCAAATATGTAAGTCACAGAATCATGACCAATCATTGCTTACATTATCAGTCATTGGTGGCAGTATATACAGTATGCTATGCAGCTAGTGTTGTGTTGTGATGTTTAATTACAATAGTTAATAGACTATTAATAGACAATAGTCTGAAACTTATGCAATAAATTCAAAAATAGCTTACCTTTGGGGATTAAAGAGTTGTACGTTATCCTAACTTTAAGAAGAATTATTGCAAGAAATTGTTAAAGAGAGTTCATTTAAAAACAACAACGATGTGAAGTTACTAAGCCTCAGACCAATAAAGATGGACATGACTCTTTTGCTACCACTCTTTTTGAGAGTCAAAAGACAAAATTAAATAAAAAAGGGTTTGTTGACTCAAAATGAAACGTGAAAATTTGTTGTTTATTACTAACCCTCATATTGTTCCATCCCTCTGAGACCTTGTTTCATTTTCGGAACACAAGTTAGCATATTTTTTTTGGAACTTCATCCTCCATAGACGGCAATGGTCCCGGCTCATTCAGCAGGACAGAAAAATACCTAACACATGACAAAAACAGACCATATGCCTTCAGTGGTTCAATTGGAAAATCATCAAGCTATTAGGATACTTTTATGTGCACATAAAACAAAAGTTTTTTTCAACAGTTTCTTCACCTCAGTGTCAGTATAGGGTGCATTCACGAAAAGGATGTGCTCTTTATGCAAGTCATGCTCAGTATTTCTTTGGATGCACCTATTTATTGTTTAAAACAGTTGTGTTTGAGCATCTGGGGTATACATCGCTGAAAGTTTCACTGATCCATGTAATATCACTGGCAGCTCTTTAAACGAACTGCTTTTAATACATGTTTGTTTTCAACTCAAAGGGGGATTATAATGCCTGTGAACAAGACTTAGTGCGTATTCACACTATGTACAGTTGCCTTGAGCCGGGCCGAAGCATGCTTGTCCCCCCTCCCGTCTCCCCCAACGGCCCGCACTCGCATTACATTCGGGCCTGAGCATGCTTCTTTCATCGATGATGCGCTGTTCAGTAAGTGCTTTCACTCAGCAAAGTGGAGATTTCTTTAGTTATGTTGTTTTAGTCGTTAATGATGCAGGGACACGCAGTCAAATGTTTTGCCGAACAAATCCGCCACTTTTGACGCTCATAAACAACCATAAAGTCCTCGCGCTGCAGGAATTAGGAATTAGCTAAGGGTGCAGCTGTCGTGCAGTGAGGGGTTTGTGTCTTCAATAATCTATGGCAGTTTGTGTTCATTGAACAGTAAGAATGATTAATAAAAACATATGAAACAGTCCCGTAAAAGTCACGTCTCATCTTCAGTTTCGGGCTCAGGCGCGCTTTGCACTCACACTACAAGCGAACCGTGAGCCTAAGTGAACCGTGCTCTGGCACACCTCTTCCAACCGGGCCAGGGCCGGCCAAGTGAACTGCGCCTGAGCCTGATTCAGAGCACTCACACTTCTCAAACGATCCGGGAAAAGGGCCTGGGCACAGTTCGGATAGCATAGGGTGAGTACACCCTAATTTAAATCAGCCTAATCTCGCACAGCCAATGATGAAATTAATTCATTAAATTTCAGAATTACCATCACCATGATTTGCCAATTGCAATCTATGGAAAAACTGACTGAGCCGGCCAGTTTAATATTGTACCCTTTATTCAGTCTTTTATCTTTCAATCTTTAAAACGCTCAAATCTCCATTGATGTGGCCAAGCAAATATGGCCGATTCATTCTCAATCTTTTAGTAAGCTCATTAAAGATTCCTATGCTGGTTTTTCCCAGATGGAAATCTTCAGACGTCAATACAGCCTTTGCATTGATGACTCACTGATGGCTAATTTAAATCATCTGTCTCTTTCTCTCTTTTTATTTTAATTGCTTTCTTCTCATATCTCTTGTTCTCTCTCTACACGCCTGGGCCTGTTAAAACAGGCTGTGTAAATAATTCACAGGCTTTTAGTCTGGTTAAGTACCCATGACTTGCAAGCTTGACTCTGAATCTCAATGAAGGAGACGTTGTGTTTTACTCTCTGCTGTGCCGCCGATGTGACGGTGTGTCATTTTTGACTTGTTAGAAGCTTTCAAATGTTTTTTTTTAGATGTCTGACACAAATGCTCATTTAGTTTTTAAACACAGTTTTTGGAGTTTTATCATGTAATAACATGTTAGATGCTCATCCTTCAATCAATCTTTAACTGTAAGATCTAATGTTTTATTTAAATTACATAAAGAATTTAAAATAAATAAATAAAAACATCAAGTACAGTAAGTGAGCTTGACAAAGTAGGGATACATTTTTTCCTCTCCATGTGCACCAGACGCCTTCTAGTACACATTCTATGGTCCAATCCCAATTCTACCCCCTAGGCCTTCCCCCTACCCTTCGTTTTGTGTGTTCACGTGAAGGGGTAGGGGTGTCCCAATTCTCTTTAGCTTGAGGCCGTAGGGCTAAAGGGAAGTGCTAGATAGCCCTTGAAACAAAAATCTTTCAGGACCACACATGAAACCAAGGGGTAAGAAAATTTCCAAGTATACACAATCTACAATGGCAGCATGGCTGCACACGGAAGTTAGGAGATGCACAAATTAGTATTTTTTTGGCATTATTATGAATGTTTACACCAAACAAGCATGTGTTTTAATACATTTCATAATGACGTTTGTGTTTTACCGTCATGTTAAAAAAAAGATAAAAAAACTAAAAGCTAAATTTTGCTATCTATAATCCATAATAATAACTCCTGTATAGTAGTCCCATAACATACTTTCACATCTGATACTCGATGACACTTAAATAGCCTGTCAGAAAAGTCTAGTAGCTGGGAATTCGCTTTTTACAGCATCTGTAATAACATTAATGTCATTGTTGTTGTCGTGTGTTTAGATGAATATGGCCATCGTGTAAATACACAGTACAGTTATAAGCATATTGCCACATTATATTATGATAACATGATATCTTTGCTTTCTGGGATTTCCTGAAGATAAAAATCAAAACAATAATGCAACTGGAATAACTACAGCAGCCGCCATCGTTGATCTCATATGAAGTATGAGCTCGTGATGACATGATGACTTCTTCGGGTGTTGTATTGCTGTCCCATTTCTTAGGGGTAAAATTTGAATCTCTTCCCCTTCACACTCTATTTCGAAGGAGAAAAATAAAATTGTGATTGGTCCTATGTTTCTGGGAAATTGTTTGTTTCTGGGTGTGCTACATGCAGGTGAGTGGGCTTGACAATCCTCTCCATATGCACCAAACACTTTCTTATAAACATCTCTTTTCCCTGGGAAAACATTGTGCTATATTTTGCAAAAGATGTATACACACTCATTCAACATATTCTTACTTCTGAATCATCCTGTATTGGTGCTTGGTCAGAGCCCTTTTGCTTTACTTTGATGCTCTGGGTTATTTATGGCATGTTACGATAAGCGGCGTGCTTCAATGCTTTATCGTCATTTACATTATGCATTCCGTTAAGGGGTTTGCATGTATTCGTTAAATACAAATCATTGTATAAACATGGCCACTTTCAGATGTGTTTTGGAGCACTTAACCCTAAACCTACCCACTTCTGAACAACAAAAATAAGCTGTAGGCCAATTAAAATGGAGTAATGCGTTTAAAAAAAAAACAACTATATAAAAGTCAGGTGGCATTCCATGTCCTCTGAAGACTTACAATGTCTTTATGTGAAGAACAACAGAGTAGGTTTTGAGATTTTAATTGCTGAAAATAATCTGGCTCTGGGCGGCACGGTGGCTCAGTGGATAGCACTGTCGCCTCACATGAAGAAGGTCACTGGTTCCAGTCCAGGCTGGGCCAGTTGCTCTTTCTGTGTGGAGTTTGCGCGTTCTTTCAGTGTTGGCGTGGGTTTTCTCCGGGCGCTTCGGTTTCCCCCACAGTCCAAAGAGATGCATTATAAGTGAACTGATTAAACTAAATTGGCTATAGATGGCCATATGCCATTGTACGAGTCTGTGTGTGGGAATGTGAGTGTGTATGGGTGTTTCCCAGTACTGAGTTGCGGCTTGAAGGTCATCCGTTGCTTAAAATGTATGCCAGAATAGTTTATGGTTCATTCCGCTGTGGCGACCACTGAGAATAAGGGTCTAAGCTGAAGGAAAATGAATAAATGGATAATTCGGCTCCCGCTCACTAATATGATGAAGTGCAACATTATTTGTATTCGCTTGCTGCAGTATATCCTGTTTTTATTGAGTAAAATAAACTATGGCTTTGACTTTACTTTAGAAAACTGCAAACCCGAATAACAGCAAAAAAAATACCTAACTTGTCATTTAATCATAATGAGTAGACTCCTTTCAGCATATCGAAGCCAAATGTTTCTCAGTTATAGCAATGGAGGACCCTGCGCATTGTAAAAAGATGCTGGAGGAATTCTCCAAGTGTTAGAAGAGTGACTAGAAGGGGTCCTGACCAAGTGTCAATGTGGGATGAGTCTGGAGTGAGAATGTGTTGACTCACTGTACTTGGAAAAAGCTAAAGTAGGAAACAAACTCTCTCCACTTTCCTCTCTATATGTACCATACACTTTCCTACAAACACTTCATGACAAGCACAAGGAAAGAAAGAAATGGCATCATTATACTGCTGCTTTGTTTATCTGGAGTACCTCTTTTATCCGGATTTGTAAGTTGCTTTGGATAAAAGCGTCTGCTAAATGAATAAATGCAAATGGTCCTTAAGGCCTTCCAGTTCTAGTATGCTTATTAGTACTGTTCTAGATTGTTTAAAGCTTTTTATTGCATCCTTAAGATGAATCCGCAAAGCTAATGCTAATGGAATGTAATTATTAACTTTTTGTGACGTTAATATTAATGATAATGACAAATTTGATCATATTCAATAATAAATGTGATTAATTAAATAGTTCATAATGAAAATATTTTTACAATTCTAACATTCTATGAGTAAAAACAGATTTTAATGTAAATGATTATATTTGTAATTATTAAATGTAAATAAACAAACAAAAGGCCCATTTGTAACTTCAATATAAATAGGAAAAAAAATCAAGTAAAACCATACGTTTACAGTTTTAGTTCTAGTAAATTAAAATAAACCTGATTCAATCTGCAAGACCATTAAAAAATGTTTATCCATTAGTTATCTACATTATGATGACATTTATCTATTCAAAATGATTTTCATTAGTCAAGACAGTCAAGAGTGCCAGCAGCTGGAGGCCCGTTGGTGGTAGATTTGTCTATTTTTATTCAGCAGACACTGGCTCAACTGTTCATATTTTAGCTTACAAATCTGGAAGCCTAGAGGACAAGTAACTCAAAATTATTAGAGCCATGATAATAATAGTCCATGGGTCAGCTATTCCAAAACTTCCCAGAATCCAACAGCATCAGAATATAACCTAAATGGTTCTAGGAAATCCAACAAATGTCAGAACAAAAGCAGATCGGCGTCCTACAGTATGATCTAGTCCGGTGCGATGATTTCATCCTCTTTAGGAGCCAAGAACTTGCACTCACAACAAAGAGAGCCTCAGTGTTAGAATAGACCCACCGAGTCCAGTCACAGAGTTTATTTATTTATGCAATTTGAAAACATGTAGTTTACTCCCTAGAGCTCCATATCACACAAAGTTCATGACTCCTTTGATATAAAGGGTATGCATTGATATCACTTGCTCATACAGACATCTTTGAGGCAAAACATTCTGAAAAGTGGCTGGTTGTGATAGTAGCTGTTGCATCTTAAATTTAATTTAGACGCATTTGACAGCTGAGCTTTTTTACTTTGTTTAGTGTCATCTTCACGTCAGAGGGCTTATTGGCATCTTCATGAAGTGCTAAAGAATCTGTCAACTTTTGCGTCTATCTGTAACCCAAGGGCGGTCAAATGTTGGATCCACTTTTTACTGTTGTTTTTCCAGCATAGTGGCCTTAATATTATGTCCTTAGCTTCATCAAATAGTAGGCATTTTATGAAGAATAGGACCAGAATGTGGTCTTTTTGCATGTTAAGCCACTTGTATTGTGAAATTTGGCAGCAGGTAGATGATATTTAGGCATAGTGCATGGCCAATCCACTTCCAGTGTCAAGCTTTGGCATATGCTGGATATCTTGCTACACCTGCATAATTCATCATTCATAATCACTAAGGGTTATTGAAGCTTAAGAATAATTGAATATTGAATATTTTTATTTTCCAATTGTCTCCTAATTTTAGTAGTTTTGCTACCGTAGAAGAGTTTGGCTTGAATTTTCAAATCTTGGTCTGGTGCCACACATTCTTCCTTCTCCAAAAGCTTGAGAATAGTTCATACCTTTCTGTTCTTGTAGCAGTTTT